>NC_090647.1:372225253-372358937 GCF_040937935.1 Hyperolius riggenbachi | reverse complement strand
TTTGAGATGAGAAAGAGGGACACTAAGCCACATCCCTAATCACGCCCCATCACACCCCTAGTCACGCATACGATAAAGATTTCATAAAAAAAATATGTTGTTTTATAATTCAAATCACACTGGTCCATTCTATCCTGGTTCATTTTCCTTTATTTTAACATTTTTAAATTAAGTATTCTATCAATTTAAAGGATGGGAATAAAGTTTAGATTCAAACACATTTTTTAGTAGAGAAATATATATATTTACAAAGAAAGAGGGACAAATGAGTCGGAAACAGGGACAGGGCTCCCAAAGAGGGACTGTCCCTCCGAAAGAGGGACAGTTGGGAGCTATGTTATACTATACAATGGACATCAGTTTGCGAAACTTTTTCTTTTTTTTTTTTTTAAGTGTTCAACACATCAATCTACAGGTGTCACTAGTAGTGGGGCTCTTTGGATTTTCCCGATCTCAGAGAACTATGTAGTAAGAAAGATGAATAATGCACGCATTATATACCTAGTAACTGTGTTCAGTACTCAGGACAGCTTCCACGTTTATACGAATTGGCCCCGAATTACACTCGGCAAACTATGTTATTTATTAAAGGGAAGTGCGGCGTAAATACTGTGATCTCTAACACCAAGAACCCATCCTCCGGTTTCACTAGTGTCACCAAACGCCTGTAGCAACATGGCGCCCTTACAGCATCACTCGTTTCCGCCTCCTGTCGGAAGTTTACCCTCCCTTCCCGTAGTGCCTTGCGTTATCTTCGCAGCGGGGCTGGGCCAGTTGGAGCCAAGATGGCTGACTATGAGGATCGGGTGTCTGATGAGGAGAAGGTAAATTGCCCTGGGCTGTCACTTTCATGGAGCGGATGGCTGAAATCGGTGGGGTTTCCGGCTCTCATGAGGGCGGATTGCCACATCCCGTTAGCCCTGTCACTGTAGGAACCTGGGCTGCACTGTGATGTGACAGCAGCCAATAAGTGAGCCCTGTAATAAAGTGGTTATCGCCTCTCTATTGGCTGAATGGTTGTGTGTTGTGGTACGTGTGCTGGTAGATTCTGTGCTCTTCCAGGGCTACAAGGAAGTAACTGTGAGCTAAACTCCTGCTGGGCTTTCTGTGTCACCTGCGGTCATACACAACAATTTCAATATGACATATCTAATGACTGGTTATAGTTGAAAGTGTGCAGAGAGTTGTGGTATAAAATATTGTTTGTTTGTATTCCTTGTGTGCAGTGGCTTTTAATGAGAATTCCCACCACTTTTAATAGGTTAAAATTCCCTGATTTATATAATAGTATACATGTACGTTTTAATCTGTAGTGTATTAAGTTTTGCTTATAATTTTGTGCATTTCGTTTAGCCTTCAGTTGTTTACTTCCAGTTAATAAACGTCTTGCTTGATTCAGTTAACTTTTCTCCCAAGCTTTCTTGAAGGACATGCTTTCTAGTGTTATGGTAAATTTTCAGCACCTGACAATGGAAAACATACTAAGTAAGCACAGTAATGTACCAAAAAGTAAGCAAAGTAATATATAATGTTAGTTGTTAGATATACGATTTAAGTTTTTTTTTTTTTTTTTTTTCCTCATTTCATGCTGGGGTGTTGCACATCTTGTAAAAACAGGATTGCAGCATTGTGCACTACGATGCATACAATACATGCAAAGTATGCTTCACTGAAACTATGAATGCAAATGTCTGTGATTGCACAGCATGCTTCACATCACTCTGACACATTCTGTCATACCGCGCTGCCAATGCACCATTGTAAATGTACTATTACGACATAATTGCATTGTATTTGCCATGCAATTATGTTGTCTGACATGTATGTAACATGTCAGTTTTAAAGTAGTTTACTTGCTTGGGTCTGAAATGGTATTTTGCAGATGACTTCATGTTGTTGAAACAGGACTCTAGATTTGATGCCCTGAAACTTGGGATAGAGTAATGGTTGTTTAAAGGATACCCGAAGTGACGTGGTGAGATAGATGTGTTTCGTACAGTGCCTAGCACACAAAAAACTATGCAGTGTTACTTTTTTCTTTCTTTGCCTGAAAGACTTAAATATCAGGTATGTAAGTGGCTGACTTAGTCAGGAAGTGACTACAGTGTGACACTCACTGATAAGAAATTCCCCTCATCTCTTTCTTGCTCTCAGAAGCCATTTTCAGCTAGGAAAGTGTTTTATAGTTGGAATTCCTTATCAGTGAGGGTCACACTTCCTGTCTGAGTCAGCCACTTACATACCTGATATTTAACTCTTTCAGATGGAGAAAGGGGAAAAAAGGAACACAGCATAGTTATTTATGTACTAGGCACTGTACATACCCGTGTCTATCTCATGTCACATGTCACTTCGGGTATCCTTTAAAGCCAATATAACCCCGCTGCTAAAAAAAAAACAAAAAAAAACCAGATACTCACCTAAGGAGAGGGAAGGCCCTAAGTCCTAATGAGCCTTCCCTCTCCTCCGGTGCCCTCGGTGCAGCTCTGGCTCCTCCGTTTAAAGCCCCCGCTGCGGTCCCTTCGAAGACAGGCGGCTCCATACTGCGTATGCGCGATGACGCGATAGAGGGCGTGCGCAGTGTGGAGTTGCCCGTCTTCTGGATTGCGCAGATTACTCGGGCTCCCGAAGATTTTCCGAAGTCACCTTCGCCGGCGGAAGGAGCAGTATTTGACCAATTTAGTCAAACACTGCTCCCGGGGACAGCGCAGCACCGCGGGCACTGGGAGAGGAGAGAGAAGGCTCATTAGGACCTAGAGCCTTCCCTCTCCTTCGATAAGTATCTGGGTTCTTTTTTTAGCTGTGTGGTTACATTGACTTTAAGGACACCTGATGTAAGAGGGATATGAAGCTTGTCATATTCATTTCCTTTTAAACAATGCACATTGCCTGACTGTTCTGCTGATCTTTTTTTTTTATATGTAGCCATAGACCCTGTACAAGCATGCAGATGTTTAACTAAAGTTTTAGTGAATTTGCTGCATGCTTGTTTCAGATGTGATTGAGACACTATAGAGGCCAGAATGTTCAGCAATGATGCCTTGCAATTGGTATTATTTGAAAGAAAATAAATATGGCAGTCTCCATATACCTTTCAATTCAGGTGTCCTTTTTAAACAGGAGCTGCAGCCCTACTATTTAAAGAGAACCCGAGGTGGGTTTGAAGAATGTTATCTGCATACAGAGGCTGGATCTGCCTATACAGCCCAGCCTCTGTTGGTATTCCAAACCCCCCTAAGGTCCCCCTGCACTCTGCAATCCCTCATAAATCACAGCCACGCTGCCGGCTGTGTTTATCTCTATAGTGTCAGTCTGCTGCTCTCCCCGCCTCCTGCAGAACTCCGGTCCCCGCCTGCGTCCCTTCCCTCCCCGCTGATTGGAGGGAAGGGATGGGGGCAGGGACTGGCGCTATGCAGGAGGCGGGGGAGCAGCCGAGACTGACACTACAGATGTAAACACAGCCAGCACAGCGCAGCTGTGATCTATGTCTGATTGCAGAGTGCAGAGGGACATTAGGGGGGGTTTGGAATACCAACAGAGGCTGGGCTGTATAGGCAGATCCAGTCTCTGTATGCAGATAACATTCTTTAAACACACCTCGGGTCCTCTTTAACCTCCCTGCCATTATAAAAATTTGCTGCACACGGCAGGGAGGGTTTTTTTTTTTTTTTTTTTGCATTTTAGCATGTAGCTAGCCCAGCGCTAGCTACATGCTTCCTCCCTCCCTGCGGCGTCCCCCTGTATGCGCCGATCGCCGCCGGCGCATATGCCCATCCGGAAATCCGACGGGCGCGATGACGTCATCAACGTCGTGACGTCAGAGGGAGTCCCGAACCACCCCTCGACTCTGCCTGGCACTGATTGGCCAGGCAGCGCACGGGTCTCGGGGGGGGGGGGGGGGGGGGACCCTCTGATGCGGCGAATCGGGGCGGAGCGGCGGCGATCGTAAGTTACACGAGCTAGCAAAGTGCTAGCTGCATGTAACAAACAAAAAATTATGCAAATCGGCCCAGCAGGGCCTGAGGAATCCTCCGCGGCAGGTTACCCCGAGCTGAGCTCGGGATAACCGGCAAGGAGTTTAATAAAAAAAAAAAAAAGTAGATAATTACTTGCTCTATTTGCATGACATATGTATTGCACTGTCCATGTTTTTCTTTTAGTGATTAAAAAAACAAAAAAATCATTTTTAACATTTCACACTTTAACTGTGGTTGGCTATTTTGAATCCAATCCTAATGTAATTTCCTCCCTTACTCTCCTCTGCCTGATTTGCCTGCCCTTTTCACTATAGAAAGTGCATTGTCTCAGCATGAGAAATACTGGCTAATCAGAGCGGAACATAGGCGTGGGAGGGGAAAACAGGAGGGAAAGAGGCTTCAGCTAACCAGGCTGCATCAGTTGAAAAGACTCTGAAGTATCGTAAAAATCATGTTTTTATTTAAAAAATTTGTTTAACATTATTGCCCTACCTAAACCACCGCATTCCCGCCGCTGTAATCTAACTAAATCCCCCCCTAACTCCCCGGGGGGCAATCCGGGCAGCGCTTCCTTGAGAGGCAGAGCTATGAGCCGCAGCTCTGCCTGTCAGCCTGGATCGCCGCCTCTGCCCACCCATCTGTCTTCCTTCACTTCAGGGGCGATGTTAGGTAGGGCTATGATGATAAACACATTTTTTAAATAAAAACATGATTTTTTTATGAGACTTCAGTGTCTCTTTAAAAGTCTGAGGGGAAGTAGAGAAGCAAAAAAGGACAACCCAGCATGCCCTGTAACTTCCTTTTTGTGTACCAAATTTTGTGTGTACCAAATAAGTCAGGTAAACTGGGGAATTATCATTTATCAACAAGAAAAGTAATAGTGATTTTAACTTTTGGACTGCCTGGTTAGCATCCTTATTACTTGTTTACCATATAAAAATAAGAAATACATTTTTGAGTAGTTATACTTTAAAGGAACCTGAGGTTAGCGATCTATGGAGGCTGCCATATTTATAGCCTTTTAAACAATACCAGTTGTCTGGCAATCCTGCTGAACTTTCTGGTCAGTATGCTCTAATGCTGGGCATACATGGTTAGATTTTCTCTTATCAATCGAGCCGCTGATGGCTCGATTCATAATTTCCGACACGTCCGATCACCACGCGGATCGATTCCCCGCTCGATACCCGCGGGCGAGCAATAGGGAAAATCGAGCGGAAGATAAAGAAGCGCCCTTGGGGATGAGCGGGAGTCGATCCGGCAGCTAATCGAGCCGCCGGATCTAACCATGTTCGCCCAGCATTAATCACACACCTGAAACAAGCATGCAGCTAATCTCGTCAGATTTGGCAGACATCTGATCTGCATGCTTGTTCAGGGTCTATAATTTAGGCTACTTTCACAGTAGGACGTTGCATTTGATTGCATTTGATGCGTTAAAGTCGCACAACGTAGCTGTAACATCAAGCATATACACTTTCACAGTGCGACGTTAAAGTAGCACGTTAAAAATGTATTTAACCTCCTTGGCGGTATGGACGAGTATACACGTCCATTACCGCCGGAGGTCGCTGCTCAGGCCCTGCTGGGCCGATTTTTACCAAATAAAAAGCAGCACACGCAGCCGGCACTTTGCCAGCCGCGTGTGCTGCCTGATCGCCGCCGCTCAGCGGCGAAAGAGGGTCCCCCCAGCCGCCCGAGCCCTGCGCAGCTGGAACAAATAGTTCCGGCCAGCGCTAAGGGCTGGATCGGAGGCGGATGACGTCACTCCGCTCGTCGCTATGGCGACGAGGTAAGCAAAACAAGGGAGGCTGCTCATTGCGGCCTCCCTTGTTAATTCTGATCGCTGGAGGCGATCGGAATTATGCTTCAGGCGCGCCCTCTAGTGGGCTTTCATGCAGCCAACTTTCAGTTGGCTGCATGAAATAGTTTTTTTTTTTTTATAAAAAAAAAAAACCCTCCCGCAGCCTCCCTGGCGATTTTAATAGAACGTCAGGGAGGATAATATGGAACGAAAACGGCGCATGCGGAACTATTTTTAAAGAGAAAACAAAAATTACTGAGCATGTGCAACACAAGTAACGCAGCATATTCATTGCTAAACGCACAGCATGCAACACTTCCTACTAGCGCTACATGTTACACATTAACGCAACGTGTGCACTGTGAATGTCGCTCAGGCATCCCATTACTGTGCGTTACTCTGCGTTAAAATATTTTGTAACGTGCAACTTTAATGTCGCACTGTGAAAGCGGCCTGAAAGTATTAGAGGCAGAGGGTCAGCAGGACAGCCAGGCAATCTGTATTATTTAAAGGGAAATAAACATGTCAGCCTCCATATCCCTCTCACATTGGGTTCCCTTTAAGCAATGTTATTACCTCACTGATGCAGGGTGTGCTATTTTTGTGGAATCTTAGTATTGACAGTAAATTTACTTGAACCATATGTAGCAGGATTTTATTGAATCCCACGTTTGTACCAGTTTTGTGGCTTTTGTCAGTCATCTGTTATTTGGGCACTAAGGCCCCGTTCACACTTGCGGTTTTGTCAAAACCGCACCGGATGTCCGGACCGCACCGTATCCGGACCGGACCTGATCCGTACGGTTCCTATCCGGATCCGGTCCGTTTGCATCCGGTTTCCGTGCGGTGTGAACACGGTTGCGGTCCGGATCCGGTTTCTTAAGGAGATAACAACCTGTTATTACCTGGGGTCTGGGAGGTCAGCAGAAGGGTCTGGGGTCATTGTTGGAGACAGGTGGACGTGTGGAGACCATCCGTGGATACAGAGACTGCAGTTGGGACCATGGATCCAGGCATTTTTTACTCGTATACCTGGGAATTCTCTGTTGTTCGCCTCCTCGTTATCAGACTTATATCAGACATGTTGCTGCCTAGAGCTCCAGCATGAAATCGCTGCTGCCCCACCTGAACGCTGGGCCCATGTGGTCCCCATCCAAAATGCATAGGAAGTGGGGTAGAACGTCCGGTTTTTGTAGCCAGTGTGTTGTGCGCTCTCCGGTTCTCATTGGTTTCCATTGGCCGGATGGTGCAGTCCGGCTCCGCCCCGGATACGGCTGCCGGAGGAGCCGGACCAAAAAATAGCGCATGTTGGAACGGACGCCGGAGTCCGGATCCGGTCCGGCTCCGGTCCGGCAGAACGGACGCATGTGAACGGACGCATAGGCTTTCATTGCTATTGCCGTGCGTCCGTTCCGTCCGTTCTGCAAGCGGTCCGGCTCCGGCACGGCGATTCCGGACGGCCACCGCTAATGTGAACCGGGCCTTACACGGTTCCTTATATCCTACATAAATGGCTAGAATTTGAGTCTCCAGTCATTCCCCTGTTTCTTTGGCGATTTGTCTGTTTATGTGTTTAGATGCTCTTAAATATATCAGACCATCCAATCCATTTAAGTTAAAGATCTTGCAACAGGCCTTAACATGTTCATTTCTGTACACTCCCATCTCATGCTGTAGGGTTGCTATTTTACTGTGTGGTACATGTTCTCTCTCTGTCTGCAGTATTTGTGTGCGTGTCCACTCCTTAGGTTTCTTCTAATTATAGAACAGAAGCTAGGAAAGGTATCTTGGATCTCTAGCTTACGCCTGTATACTTTAACATAATAGTTTGGCACTAGAAAAGACTAATGTAACTAATGAAATGTTATATTTGGGCTAACGTGTATGAACATTTTGAAGCTAATCACCTGACATTCATAAAAAGCTACAGACTAACCGGCAAGCTCATGGTGAACCGGAACTCATTGGAGTGTGTGACGGGCTACAATGGTCCTAAAAGCCCGCTTACTAAAATGCTATGGAAAACAAGTTTACTTTCTTAGAACAGAAAGAATTTGCGATAAATCAGGTTGGAATAAGTTTGAGATGTCTCCCAGTGCATCACTTTTGTTCATAAAAAGCGGACATACATTAATGGCTGTTTACAGGTTTGTTTTTTGTTTTTTTTTCTTTTCTTTTTGGACACTCACTCACTCACACACTTTATCATTTTCTTATTTTTTTTTTGTGTGCACATTAAAGTGTACCAGAGATCATTCATACTTACGGTTTTATACATACCTGCGGCGTCCTCCAGCCCCATGAGCGCAGATCGCTCCCACGCCGCCATCCTCCGCTGCCTCCAGTTCCGGTATCTGGTCACGTTAGTTTGGCCAGGCTGCGCAAGCAAAGAGCGCCATCTACGTAAGTCTCCAGCGGCGTAAATAGCACACTTCACTTGCGTCAGACTGGCCGCGACTGGAGCAGGTTACTGGACTCTGTACCTGAGCTAGAGGCAGTGTAGGACGGCAGCATGGGAGCGATCCGTGCTCATGGGTCTAGAGCAGGGCTGCCCAATAGGTCGTTCACGATCTACTGGTAGATCGCAACCGCCATCTTGGTAGATCGTGGCCTCTCGTTAAATGTTGTGGCCGGCAGCTCATCATGTTTAGCTGCCGGCCGCTGGCCAATAAGGATGCAGGGGAGGAGAGGCGGCGAGGAGAGGCGGTGCGGCCGCTACGTCATGGCTGGGGGCAGCGTGCAACGTGCATGCTTGTAACGTGCCCGGCACCGCCCACAGCCATGACGTAGTGGCCGCGCCGCCTCTCTCCTCGACGCCTCTCCTCCCCTGCATCCTTATTGGCCAGCGGCCTTAGCCCGCCAGATTGTTCCAGGAGTCCAGTACCCTCAGCCGCCGGATTGAGGTAGCCACTACCTCCTATACTGACATATACCTGGCTAACCTACGCTGCAGGCACATAATCCTAGCTAACCTATACTGACACATATACCTGGCTAACCTACGCTGCAGGCACATATACCTGGCTAACCTATACTGACACATATACCTGGCTAACCTATACTGACACATATACCTGGCTAACCTACGTTGGGGGGGGGGGGGGGGGCATGCTTAGCATTTGAGACGTTGGTGGATCTCCTGGCCTCGGCAAATTTTAAAGTAGCTCGCGAGCCGAAAAAGTGTGGTCACCCCTGGTCTAGAGGAAGCCCCAGGTATGTATCAAATCGTAAGTATGAATGATCTCTGGTTTCCTTTAAACTCTGGGGAAGGTAATAAACTGCTGGCAGCTCAGAGCGGTAACCCCGAGCCTGACTCTTGGTAGCTGCTGGGAGGTGTTGGCAAAGCCTGTGTGCAGCAGGTGTCTGTAACTCGTCTCCCCTGGGATCCAGGCGCTGGCAGCCATTCTTCTTCTCGTCCTTGGAGGCTCTCGATCCTTCTGGTCAGATTGCAGTCTGTCGTACCAACGACAGATGGCAATTTCACTATAGAGGTAGAGCGCCACCCGGTGGAAGGAGGGAGAATTGCAGCACTGGATCCAGGGGAGGTGAGTTATATACAAGGCTACTGCAGTTCTATCTAGTGGCAGGATTTGTTTTTTTTAAACTGCTTTTAGGCTAGTTACACACCAGGACATTGCGTTTAGGGGACGTTATAGGGCACATAACGTGCCCCTAACGCAACGCCTGGTGCTCTCTGGTGTGGACGTCTGAGTGAGCCGCGTTGTGCAGCTCACTCTGGCGTCCGTGATGCGTACTCTTGGACGCATGCGGCATCACGTGGTCCCGCCCGGCCAATCGCCGCACAGAGCGGCCGCTCCAGGAAGTAAACACTGCACGTCACTGAGTGCAGTGAATATTAATTAGCCATGTGCCCGGCCGCTCTCCCCTCCTCCCCAACATGACTGAGCATGTGCAAACAGTCTAACGCGGCTTAGCCGCGTAGAACGCACAGCATGCAGCACTTTGCTGCGTTACAATGTAACGCAACGTGGGCAGTGTGAACAGCCCACTTGTGTTACATTGCTGTGCGTTGGGGGAGCATTACAGGCTGGACTAACGTGCGCCTGTAACGTCCCGGTGTGGAAGCAGCCTAAGGGTCTAAAAGCTTGTGGGAAAAAATTGCAACGCTTTTATACCTTAAAATCGACAAGTAATTATACCGCTAGGGAGGTTAAAGGACAATGGTAGCAAGAAGAATATTGAGGCTGCCATATTTATTTTCTTTCAGACCATACCATTTGGCTGCAGTAGTGTCTGAATAACACCAGAAACAAGCATGCAGCTAAACTTGTCAGATCTGACAATAATGTCAGAAACGCTTGATCTGCATATGCTTGTTCAGGGCCTATAGCTAAAGGTATTAGAGGCAAAGGATCAGCAGGACAGCCAGGTAACTGGTATTATTGGAAATAAATATGGCAGCCTCCATATCCCTTTTACTTCACTTGTCCTTTTAAAGCAAAGCCATAGCTTCAATCAGCAATTTCCTTTCAGTCAAGTTGTGTGCATGATTTGATAGTAAGCCAATCCGTCACAATAATGTGCTAGATAATAGAAGATTGGCCTTGCCAGTTCATTTTGCAATTACGGTATCTTCATTGGTCAGAGATTGGTCTCATTGCAGACAGCAAAAGCCAGTACACATGGTGGCCTATGTCGGCCTCTGCCAACTGGTGTGTTTACAGTATCCCCGACCACTGTCCAGCCAGTGATCTGCCAGTAGCATCAGGCAATGGCTTTGTCTTCACCACGTGACGTCACGTGTGCCCCTAGTTGGCCCTTCGCCTCCACATTTTAACTGTTTGCGTTGTTAGTGTTGTAGGCTGTGTCTGTACAGTCTCGGCCCAGCGATGTCACCCGAGGAATCGGGTCTTGATCCTCGTTGGGGGACATCCATCTAGCATGTACAGTGACATGAGTCACTTTGTGTCGCTTAACAAGCAACCAACAAGGGGATGTCAGTGCTAGATGCTGGTACACACACTAGAATGTTCTTGGCTGAGGTGGCCAGATCAGTATTTAGCATGTCTACCACAGCCAAATAATCCTGGCCAAATGCATCATTCTCCTCCCACTGGAGCAACTCCATTGTGCACCATGCCATCATCCCTACCCCCCCCCCCCCCATTATAACAGGGAGCAGCGCAAGATTGTAGTTTGGTGATGCATTTCTACAGCACTCTCTCCTGAACTTCTGCCTGAGAGACCAAATCCCAAACAATCTTTGGCCATATGTATGCCCTTTAAAGGGGAACTGAAGTAAGAGGTATACAGAGGCTGCCATATTTATTTCCTTTTAATCAATACCAGTTGCCTGGCAGCCCTGCTGGTCTATTTCTCTGCAGTAGTATCTGAATAACACCAGAAACAAGCATGCAGCTAGTCTTGTCAGATCTGACATTAATGTCAAACACCTGATCTGCTGCATGCTTGTTCAGGGGCAATGGCTAATAGTATTAGAGGCAGAGGATCAGCAGGGCTACCAGGCAACTGGTATTGATTAAAAGGAAATGATTATGGCAGCCTCCGTATACCTCATATGGGTAATTTCCCTGACTGTTTTAAACAGCCTGTAAGATGCCTTAAAATGGTTATTTATAGAAATCTGAGTCTTTTTTAAAGAGTTCAGATATTGTAGGGGTTTACACAGTGATAGATACATAGCATAGTATAGTATTTTAGAGGAAGTAAGTGCTGAGAAAAAGCTATTTGGCAGTTTTTCTGGAGACCCTACGGTTCTGTGGTCACAGGAGGGTAAAGAGAGGGTTTTAATAATCCTATTGGCACACAGAGGCTGGGTCTGTATATAATGCCCAGCCTCTGTTGCTATACTGTCTTCAATTGAATTCAATAATTCTGCAGTGTCTACTTCCTCCTTTTATGGAAGCAGACATAGGGTTAACATCCGGTGCTTACAAATTAGCTGATCTGCTGAGGCAGCCAACTGACACAGCTGAGAAATGAAATTACAGTTGTGATTAGTCACACATGAGGTGGAATTAGACCAGCTAAACTGTCTACATACAGAGTGCATTTCTCTTTTCTTTTCCCTTCCTTTTCTTCCTGGTTTAATATTTCCTGAGAACATTTCTAGATCTTTTGTATGGTTCTATATCTGGTTCTATTTTTTGAAGAGTCTGTTGCTGAAGTTGTTGATGTCCTTGCTTGCACAGAAAAAAACAGAAGCAAGTGGCAGCATGTTTCAGCACAAATATTGGTGGAATGCACCCAACTGTAGAATGTTCACAGGGATGTTTAGTCACTGTTGCGAAAATGGTTTTTCTTTTGACTGTAAATCATTTGCATAATTTTTGTACACTTCCGCTATAGAGGAGCCATTGTTTCATTCTTATCTTGTTCTTGTTTAAGGCTACATTCACATCAGGACGTTGCGTTTGATGCGACGTTAAGGTCGCACAACATTCTCCTAACGCAACGCATTGTGCACTATAACTTGGACGTTGCGTTCTTTTGCCCTGCATTTGGTGCACCATTTTTGTCGCACAGTGATGGAACAAAAATGGCGCATGCATTACATAAAAAAAATTACTGAGCGTGTGCAACCAACCAACCATGCAGTTTACATTCAGGAGTAGTATACATGTACAGATATATTAATGTAATCAAGATACAATTTACATGTCGATTTTGAATGTTGACAGCCAGCGTGACCACAATTTGTTAAAACTTCTTACATGAGCCTCTGTTTTCATAAACACTTTTTTTTTATAAACAGGCAGATCAGTATTAACATGAGATTTGAATTCCGAAATAGTTGACGGGGAGCCTATTCTTCCATTCCAAAGCAATCGCCCTTCTTCTGGCATACATTAGCAAGAGTCTCACTAGGTATAGTTTTTTCCCAGTACGTCAGCTCAGACAGCACCCCTAATGAGACTTGTCTCCCTCCAACACACGGACAGGAATCTGCAAAAGATTTAAATTTGCATAATAGGCGGCCCCAGTATATAAGGCATTAGTCATCAATTACCTTCAGTTCTAGTTTCCTGTCCGGACGTGAAGGAGTGAGAGGTCTCCAGGGAGCCATCTAGTCAGGCGGCTGGGGCTCTGTTGCGGAGGTTTTCCTGGGCAGTCCGCTTCAGGGGGAGCAGTGTGGAGCCTGGCAGCACTTAGGAGGCTTCTCCTAGGAAGGCGGCGTTTTTATGCGTGCAGGGGCACGCAATGGAAACTTCCGATGCGGAAATCCGGAAGTGGTCACGACGCTGGCGTCCCACGTGACCCGGAAGTGCAGCAGGCGGCAGGGGCCGCGGCGGTGAGCTGCTTCAGCTGGGGATTATGCAAATTCTTCAGGAGCAGGTATTTTAGCCTCTCAAATCCTGGTCTCAGATGTGTTGTAAGCTGGGATCATGGAGGACGCTGTAGGACCCTCTCCAGCATTATCTGTGGAGTCTGGCTCCGAAACCCCTCTGGCAAGTGGTTATATGCACACTGCTTAGCTAGTTTTTTCTATGACTTATTTCATGGGGGTTCTTGGCTAATTTAGATTTGTTTGTTTGTGTTTTAGCCCAAAAGATCTGATAAATCGAGTGCGCGCTCCAGTCAGGACAAGCGCACAGACACCAAGGTTGAGAAAAAATGTGCTATCTGCAACAATCGCATCTCTTCTACCTCCTCTAAGAAATTATGCCAATATTGCACTGATAAGATTGTAAAGAATGAGTCTCCTGCTGTGTTTAAAGACTTAATGGGCTGGATGAGAGCAGAGATGTCTACTGCTATTAAGGAGATAAAGGATTCGGCTATGAGCACTGCTTCTACCTCTAATATTTCTACTGTGCCTGTTGTGTTGCCTGGGGATCCTATTGCAAGCATGTCTGGAATAGTTGTTACGAATCCTCCTGCTGCTGCTATGTCTCCAGCTGGATCAGGTGCCGCCCTTCCTATTCCTCTGGGAACTAAGAGAAAGAGGTCGGGGGAAGATTTGGGTGAATCTGAACTTTCAGAGGGAGAGATTTCTGCATTTGAGGAAATTTCTGAGGAGGCGGCAGTGATTAAGGGAAGCAGACCACATAGGTTTGCCTTCTCTCCTGAGCTTATGAAAGACTTTATTGCTGCCATGCATAAAACAATGGGTATAAAGACTGAGCAGAGATCCTTGACAGCCCTTGATCAGATGTATGAAAGTTTGACGGATCCCCAATCTCAATTTATTCCTGTTCATTCCTCTCTGAAGTCCGTGATTAAGAGAGAATGGGATAGTCCTGAGAGAAGAGCCTTTTGGCCTAGATCTATGTCTAGTCGCTATCCTTTTAATCCGGATGACCAGGTTTTTTTGGGGACCTCCGCCTAAGCTAGATCCGTCATTATCAAGGGTTTCAAGGAAGACTGACTTGTTGTTGAAGATTTTGGCAATCTTAGGGATCCCATTGACAAGAAGATGGACAATATCCTTCGTAGGGCCTGGGAATCATCGTCATTAACATTTAAGCCGGCAGTGGCTTCCACCGCAGTAGGGAGATCTTTGAAAACATGGGCTCTTGGATGTACAATCCAAGATTGCCTCAGGTGTACCGAGAGAGGAGATACTTAATGACTTCCCAAATCTGTTTAATGCTACGGACTATCTCACTGATGCTGCTGATGACACTGTGAAATTAACTGCAAGAACTGCTTTAGTAAATTCCGCTAGAAGAGGGGTTTGGGTAAAGACTTGGGGGGGTGATAATCTCCTCTAAATCAAGACTTTGTGTATTCCCTGTGAAGGGGGTCTTTTGTTTGGGTCAAAACTTGATGAGACCTTAGATAGAACCGCTGACACTAAGAAAAACTTCCCCACTAAGAGAAGGTCCTTTCAATACAAACGGTCCTTTCGCGGGCCCCCAAAGTCAGAATCCAATGAGCGCCCCACCACCTCCAGAAAGAGGTGGGCTCCTTACAGAAACCAGAGAGGGAAGCCCAATCCCCCCTCAACTAGCAAGACTACAAAAAAATGACATCAGGCTTCCAGTGGGAGGGAGGTTAGCCCACTTTTACGAAATATGGCATCAGTACTTCACAAACCCATGGCTTCTGCACATTGTCCTGGAAGGATACAAAATAGAGTTCGAAATGTTACCTCCCCAAAAGTTCTTTGTCACTCCTCTGCCATTAGGACATACAAAACAACTAGCCCTTCAGGCCGAAGTAAAATCCTTGCTTCTCAAAAGGGTAATTCGGGAGGTCCCCTCATGTCAAAGGGGCCGGGGGTTTTACTCTCCAGTATTTCTTGTTCCAAAGTCACAAGGAGGCTTTCGCTTCATTCTCAACTTAAAAGGTCTAAACAAGTCAGTAAAGTACAGGAAGTTCAGAATGAACAACATTATTTCTGTGATTCATCTTTTACAGAAGGACAGTTTCCTTGCATCTCTGGATCTGAAAGATGCGTACCTGCATATTCCCATTCATCTCTCCTCTCAGCAATTCCTCAGATTTGCAGTCCAGTTGGACGAAAGGTAAGACATTTTCAATTTAATGCTCTTCCTTTCGGGCTATCCTCTGCGCCCTGGTTGTTTACTAAAGTCATGTCAGAGGTCTTAGCAGTTCTAAGACTGAAGTCTGTTAATTTATTGCCTATTTGGATGACTTATTGCTTTGGGGTTCCTCTGAGAGGTTACTGTATGCCCATTTGGACTCATGTCTCTCATTCCTTCAGTCCCTGGGTTGGCTTGTCAACTGGGAGAAATCCTCTCTGACCCCTTGTCAATCTATGGAATATCTAGGGTTCAACATTGACACTGTTAATGAAAGAATTTTTCTGACTGATAAGAAGATTTCTTCTATACTAAATACTGTTCTTTCTTTCAGAAATCAAGATCAGTCTCGCTGAGAAGGGCCATGGCCACATTGGGTCACTTAACAGCCTCATTCCCGGCAGTTCAGTGGGGCCAGCTGCACTCAAGGGAATTACAAGTGTGGATTCTAAAGAACTGGAACAGGAGATCAAGTTCCCTAGACAAGGCGGTGATGATTCCTCACAGTATCAAGGTATCCTTGATGTGGTGGCAGATCAAGAAGCATCTATCCGTGGGTCGTCTCTGGAATTATCCATCTCAGACGACGATAACGACGGATGCCAGTGCGTGGGGATGGGGGGCCCACATGGACTTTCGACCAGCTCAGGGGTCAGTGGTCAGACCAGATGAAATCAAGCTCCTCCAACAGCAGGGAGCTCGAAGCAGTATGGCAGGCCTTACAGTTTTTCAGCAGCCAGATCCAGGGCCATCATGTTCTAATAAGATCAGACAACAGCAGTGTGGTGGCTTATGCGAACCGTCAAGGAGGAACAAGGAGTCACCTGCTGTGGTGCCAATCGGGGTCGCATTCTCAGATGGGCGGAAGCAAATCTGGAATCGTTGAGGGCAGTCCACTTGAAAGGGACCTCAAATCACCTGGCAGACTTGTTGAGTCGGAAAGCTTTGGATCAGAACGAATGGTCAGTCAATCCTCAGATTCTTCTGGAAATTACATCTCTATGGGGATGTCCGGAGATAGACTTATCGCAAGGAAGGAGAATGCCAGGTGTCGGAAGTTCTGTTCCCTCACCCGAAAGACAATCCTTGGGCAGTGGACGCCTTCTCAGTGAATTGGGGCTTCCATTTGATGTATGCGTTTCCTCCAATACCGCTGTTATCCAGGGTTTTGAACAAGATTATACAGGACCAAGCACGAGTTATTCTGATTGCGCCATTCTGGCCAAAGAGACCCTGGTTCACGTTACTTCAAGCCTTGAGGGTATCAGAACCAATCAATCTTCCTCCTCATCCGGAGCTTCTGTCTCAGGGGCCATTCTTTCATCAAAATCCGGAGCTTCTGCATCTTACGGCATGGAACCTGAATGGGGATTGTTAAAGGCAAGAGGTTTCTCAGATGAATTGGCTGGCACTTTAATCCAGAGTAGGAAGAAGGTGACTCGTCAGATCTATCAGAAAACCTGGAAGATCTTTAATGAGTGGTGTGTTGAGAGATCAATGGTCAACAATTCCCTGGCTTCAGTCCTGGAATTTTTACAATCTGGGTTCCAGAAGGGGCTCAGTACCAGCACCCTAAAAGTCCAGACGTCTGCTCTGAGCGTTTTCCTGGAGAGAAGATTAGCCCAGGAGGAGTTGGTTATACGTTTCTTTGAGGCATTAAAGAGAATTAAGCCTGTGGTGAGAACAAGGATACCTCCTTGGGACTTGAATATTGTGTTGCAAGGTTTATGTAAACCTCCATTTGAACCTTTAGAACAAGCATCTGATAAGTTTTTATCCTTAAAGACATCATTCCTCTTGGCAATCACAACCGCAAGAAGATTGGGAGAGTTGCAGGCCCTATCCATAAAAGAGCCGTATTGTGTGGTCTCAGAGGATAGGATCACCCTACGATTGGACATTGCTTTTTTGCCTAAAGTAGTATCTAAGTTTCACAGATCGCAAGAATTGTTCATTCCTTCCTTTTGTGATAATCCAGCGAATGACAAAGAAAGGATGCTTCATTGTTTAGATGTTCGAAGATGCTTGCTTCAATACCTGGAAAGGACTAAATCCTGGAGGAAGACCGAGGCAATGTTTGTAATCTTCTCAGGGAATGCCAGGGGAAGTAAAGCTTCTAAACCAACACTTGCAAGATGGATCAAACAAGCGATTACTGAAGCTTATCAAATACAGGGCAGGCAGCTGTCCTTCCCAGTAAAAGCACATTCCACGAGAGCTGTATCAACTTCATGGGCAGAGAGGGCAGGAGCCTCGATAGAGCAGATATGCAGGGCAGCAACCTGGTCCAGCCAGAACACGTTCGTGAAGCACTATAGGCTTAATGTTTTGGCTAATTCTGACCTATCCTTTGGCAGAAAAGTTCTGCAGGCTGTAGTCCCTCCCTGAATTTATATATCGTGTATATCGTCTCATTAGGGGTGCTGTCTGAGCTGACGTACTGGGAAAGACCAAATTACTTACGGTAACGTCTTTTCCAGTAGTCGCGAAGACAGCACCCCTACAACCCACCCTGGGTAAAAAAAAAAAAAAAAAAAAAAAGATTAAAGATTATATGAGCATTATTGCGGTGTCCGTGTCTTTTGTATAGAACTGAAGGTAATTGATGACTAATGCCTTATATACTGGGGCCGCCTATTATGCAAATTTAAATCTTTTGCAGATTCCTGTCCGTGTGTTGGAGGGAGACAAGTCTCATTAGGGGTGCTGTCTTCGCGACTACTGGAAAAGACGTTACCGTAAGTAATTTGGTCTTTTTCCGCTAACGGAAGGTCACCGAATACACTCGGGCATGGCCTTAGCAGTAAGTGGAATTCTATTATCAATTAGCATAGTCAGGAAGTCATGTATATCCCTCCCAAAAGGGTTGGATATGGTCACATTCCCAATACATATGAATAAAGTGAGCCTCGGGGGCTCCACATCTCCAGCAAGACCCCTCCTCTAGCTTGCCCATTTTAAATAACCTTGTTGGTGTCAGGTAAGTCTGATATAAATACTAGAGAGATGTCAGCTTATGTCTAGCAGCAATTGGAGTTGAAATAAAGTGAGCCAAGACATCTGTCCATTCCTTATCTGTCAGCTTTGACCTGTCTCCCCGTCTAAAGAATTTAAAATTGGGTAAGAAAGAGGAGGATTTAAGGTCGTCAAACTGCATAAGAGTATTGCCTGTGGTAACATCTCTCAGCTTGACAATTCCCTTATGAGCCCATAGACATGGATCAGGAATAGTGGTGACTTCTGGAAGTCTGGGATTGTTCCATAGTGGGGTATGTTGGGACCATTGGTTCTTTGGGGATAAAAATTAAGCAGCAGCCTCCCAAACTTTTATTACAGTAACCAGAGGGTGTAAGAAATGGCAAGGCCTTGGATCCACGAAAGGGTAAACTAGAGAGTGCCATGAAGGATCCAACGATAGCTGCTTCTAGCACTGAGGCTGGGTTGTAAGGCGACTGTGCAAACCACCAGTAAACTGATGTAAGGACTGCTGCCCAATAGTAGAACTTAAATTTGGGAAGTGCAATTCCACCCCTGTCTGCGGGTAGTTGCAAGTTAGACAATGCTATCCATGGGGGGGGGGGGGGGGGGGGGGGGGGGGGGGTAGGAGATCCCCATATAAATGAGCCAATAAGTTTGTCCATTTCTATAAAAAAGCGAGCGGGGAGACATGTCGGGGTGTTCCTGAAAAGGTAAAGAAATTTGGGAAGGATACACATTTTAATTAAATTGAAGCAGCCTATGAGGGAGATTGGCAAGGACTTCCACGTTCTTAGTTTCTTTGGTGGAGGTCACTGTCGGGGTGATGTTCAGGGCATAGTATTGTCAAACATCAGGAGAGACATCAATGCCGAGGTAACAAAATTTGTTGACTTGGAGAGGGTGAGGATGGGAAGCTGATGCATTATAAAGGTCGAGAGGGAGTAGGAGAGACATTTCCCAGTTCATTTTAAGACCAGAAAATGACCCAAAATCTGAAATCAGACAGTGCCAATGAGAGGGATGCATGTGGGTCTGCTAAATTGAGCAAAAGGTCGTCGGCATATAAGGAGACCGTCTCTTCTATGTCAGCAATCCAACTACAGCAGTGGCAGCTCGTAGCTGTGCAGTGAGAGGCTCCATCGCCAGCGCAAAAAGCGCCGAGGATAGTGGGCATCCCTGGTGCGTTCCTCGACCAAGGAGGAAAAAATGAGTCTATTTCCCGTTCATACTTTAGCTTTGGGAGCAGTGTACAATGCCTGAAAATATGCTATAAATTTGGGCCCAGTCGCACAGACTTTAGTATTGCTGTGCGTTGGTCTGCGTTATAAAATTTTCTAACGTGCGACTTTAACTTCGCACTGTGAAAGAGCCCTAAATGATTTTCCGTTTACTCAGCAGAATGTATAACTTGTTTGTAAAATATGAATTAACCACTTCTCATCCAGGCCTTGTTTTCCCCCTTGTGGACCAGAGCAGACATTTTAGCTATGTCCTTATTTAATCAGTAATAACTTAATCCCTACTTATAACACGCAAGTTAAATATATATATATTTTATTTTTTTTTCAAGTCTAACGAGGCTTTCATTGTATGGTATTTTTTTCCCTCGAACAATTTTTTTCTATGTATTTTAATAGGAAAAAATAGAAAAAAATCTTTTCTCAGTTTTTTAGGTATTCAAGTTTAAGGGCCCGTTTCCACTATCGCGAATCTGCATGCGTTCTCTGCATGCAGATTCGCACAGCCAATACAAGTGGATGGGCCTGTACCACTTGTCAGTTTGTTTTTTTTTTAGCGTTTTCTCTGTGCAGGATTTTTCTGCATGGCAGAGCCCTCAGAATTCGCCTGCGTGTGGAATGCATGCGACTCGGCGCTAATGTATTTAATAGGGAAATCGCCTGCGGCTTTGGTATGCGAATTTTCATGCGAATTCACATGGAAATCAATGGAAAAGCACACCGGCACTGCCATGGTTAAATTCGCATACATCGTCATCCATGCAAATTTTCATACAAATTCGCATACAACCGCATGCGAAATTCGCAAGCGAATTTTTACCGCGGTGATTCATACCGCACAAGTGAAAACGGGCCCTTAAAGTGCAAACGCCTTTTTTGTTGGCTTTTTCTACCGTTCATCACAAAACGTAATTATGTTCCTGTAACAATGTATAGTAAGGATATTTGATTCCGAAGTAATGCTACAGTGTGTACTTTTCACTATGAACTGAGAAAATAAGTGGTTTTAATAGTCAAAATCAATCTTTTTGGCTCAGGGAACATCTATTCCCTTTCACCAATTAACACTGCATCAGATAGTGCCAGATGTGTGCACAGGAGCAAGCCCAATAGTGCACAGCTGTGCTTTATCTACAAGACTTATCTCTAAGTCCTCGTGGCTTAGATGAAATCACAGAGGACATAGATATACTGTAGTGGTGGATAAAGTGGTTAATAAGCATTGTGAAACATGTAAATCAATAATCGTGGCTGTGTGTATCAAATGAGACCACATATTTTGGTGTTGGTGGTGTGAGTAGACTGCACATTTTGTGGCATTGTGAGATTTGGGGGGGGGGGGGGGTGGCTGGTGGTGCTGAAGTGTGTGTGGGGGGCTGCACATTGTGGCAAATGAAGAGAAAGATCCGCACCACCTTCAGAAAAGCTTAGTCTGTTTTTATTGGAAAAAAACATACAAATTTAAAAAGAACTTTAAGGCAGGACAGTCCACTGTTTCGGGCTCCTGCCCATCTTCATGCTGCCTAGTTCTGAAGTAACATACAAAAACACCAACATATATACAGAGAAACAACCAATCACTGAGTATATACTAATTAGAGGACCTGATGGGAAACAGCCTATTTACATATCTAGTCACACCTCCAACTCCCCCATTGGTGGATCTGAGCAAGATCCAAACATTCAAAAAATAACTGTCAATAATGGCTGAATAAAAAAATATCAAAATCAGGCATGCCTCTAAGATGTATTGGCAAGATATCAGCCAAAACGCCATGGTGGAATATGCTGAATAGCAGAAAAAAGAAAAAATCCAAAAAGTAACATTTTATTAAAGAAAACAAAACATCAAAATCCGCATGGAAATGACACATAAACGCATCAATACGACGCGACGCCATACCCGCATACGCGTATAGATGACGTAATAATGCATATCCTCTATCTAGACTACTGACGATCAAAAATACGCATCTATGCCTGACGTATATACACATGAGACAAGCGCTCAAAAAATGACGCATAAACGTATAAAAAATTACGTATCAATAAAACAATCCCCTAGAAAGTGCCACATGAACGCGTCCTAACTATACGCAATCTTTGCGACTAAAAATACGCGTAAAATTAACCAAACACCAAAAAATGCCGAAAAAATGCCGAAAAATGCCAAAAAAATGCCGAAAAGTCAAAAAAAGCCGAAAAAATGTCAAATGCCAAAAAAATGCCAAGAAACTGCTGAAAAAATGCCAAAAAATGCCAAAAACATAAAAATGCCATATATGAAAAAATCATGCCATATATGAAAAAAATCAATTCAGCAATTTCCACCAATGGTATATCAGATGATTGGTAGTATAATAAAAAATATCCAATAAAAGAAAGCTAATAAGGCCTATAAATATCTATGAGTCTATCAGTATCACCAATCTAGTCTCAAATCATACTCTTTATTTAACCCACTATTCACAGTGTCAAGTTCTCTGATCCATTTAGATTCTAACTTCAATAATCTAGACAATCTATCACCCCCTTTATTATCCTGTTTAACCCCATCGATGACACAAACCCTAAGCTGACTAACATTGTGTCCAAAGGTAGTAAAATGCTCTGAAACGGCCTGATCCATATTCTTTTTGCGAATGGTAGATTTGTGCGAGGCCAAACGATCTTTCAATCTCTGTGTCGTTTGGCCAACATAGCACTTACCACATGGGCATTTAAGCATATAAACCACCCAACGAGAATCACAAGTGTACCTATCTCGTATGGCATATCGTTTACCACTCATAGGGTGAAAAAAGGTATCACCCTTAATGAGGCTATTACAAATATGACATTGTAAACAGGGAAAAATGCCACATTGCTTTGGTTGTTTATTAATACTGATATCAGAATGAACCAATTTACTCCTAAGGGAGGGTGCTCTTTTGTAACAGAACATAGGGGGGCGATTAAATTCCTTAAGGGGGCTGCACATTGAGCATGTGTGGAAAGGTAGACCTTAGAGATGTTCAGTGAAATACTATTAATTTTGAGTTGATGCAAAAATAAGAATGCTGTGGAAATATATGTAACTTGGCATTGCTTCATGCATCAGCTACTGCATTTGATTGGTCCAAATTCGAAGTTGATTAATTTGCATGTGATGTAACACTTGTATGAACTTGGAATCATTAGCGTCTCACTGATCATCTCTAACTCCAGCTTTCTTTTTGGTCACATTGAAACAATTTGGTAGTTTTTATAAGATCCTTTTTTTTTTTTTTATAGAGCTGATGGACATTATGAATCTACTGAGGCTCCTGACATATGCTGTAGACAACTTTAAATGCATGTATATACAAAACTGGAAGCTAACTGTTTCTGGCCCACTGCAAGCAGTTAAACGCATCTCAGGCTTTTAGTGCCTGAGCCCACTAACGCAGTTGTGTTCCCCTTTCAGCATCTGTAACATTGATGTGTTTCTGAAAAGTGCACACAACTGCGTTAGTGGGCTCAGGCCCTCAGAGATGACCTAGGTCTGAACTGTAAAGACTCGTGCACCGTTTCATGTCTCTCCTAATGATAGCTGTTGCATAGTTAGGACGACCTCTGCTTTCAGGGAATGAGATCTGTACTGACATGCTGTTCAGCTATAGCATAGTAGCACTTTTTTTCAGTGGACAGTGGAGGATGTCTGTCAGCAAACAAGCAAGCAGCATCCTGTGTCTTGGTGAAGAATAGACAATGCACTTATCTGTTGTTAAGACATGCAACATGGGGGACGGTCAAACAGCATTGTGAGGCATCTGTACACACATTCGATAGTTGGATAAGACTTTGCATAACAATCTCAGCCATGTTTTCTTTTTCTCTAGCGTGTTTGAGGCTTGAAGAAGTGGGCCAATTTTTAGACACTTGTAGATAGAAAGCAGTGGATATATGGATCCCCTTGCTCATTTGGGTAAAATTACCACTGTGCTCGATCTGATTCAATAAATTACATGAAATATATCAGAACATTATTGGGGGGGAGGAGGGGCTGTAAATCGCCTGAAGAATTAATCACACTAATCGGATATCAACTAGTGGATA
Organism: Hyperolius riggenbachi; assembly: GCF_040937935.1. Lineage (NCBI taxonomy): Eukaryota > Metazoa > Chordata > Amphibia > Anura > Hyperoliidae > Hyperolius > Hyperolius riggenbachi. The sequence continues at coordinate 372,335,392 of NC_090647.1, read as the reverse complement.
GCCACCTTAAAGATGAGCTTCAGTGACATTAGTAGAATGCAGTAAATTATTCAGGATACCCACTTTTACGTTAATTAGCCTGGTTTCAGCATCAGGAACACTTTGTATATCTATATTCAGTATTGCTGTATATTGGTGTGAAGCCACGCCCTCCCAGTGATTTTTTTTTTTAATTTTTTAATTTTTTTTATTATTATTATACAGAATTGTCCCAGAGCTATCTGGGAGCCCAGGCATTTGATTCCGCTGGCTTTGGAACACACAATCAGTTTCAGTCAGTAAGATGCCTGAAGATGATCTCTGGGTTTTTGAACAGCTTGTGGAGGTAGAGATCTGTCATTCAGTCAGTGGCTGAATTTATTAATTGCGAAGAAATATTGACCTGCGGATGACCACCTTTAGTGTCATGTGAAATAACTGAATCATCCAGCTGCCAGTAAAATGATCACTGGGCCTCCTTTGGCATCGCTGTGGTAATTCTGCCTCCAGGGACATTACAGGGTTCTACCAGCTACCTGTAACACTACAGTAGTTGCAGTGCTTTTTGGCATGGCAGTGTGTTCAGCCTTTTGTGATAAGCCAGTCGTACTTCTGTGGTCCATCATCATTCCATAAAACTGAACTGATCACTCAGCGTCTCATGGTAATTGGGCTCTGTTCTCACTGGGTATGTTTACTGCAAGCTCGGTTCAGCTCAGGAAGAAGATCCCAATATTAAAATAGGGAAAAAAATCAGTATGGCGCATTGCGTCAAATGTAACGCAGTATCCAAACTTGCTGCATTTTTCTTGGCATGCGGATTCGTTGCCCATAGCCACCTCTGGTGCAACGCATCTGTCCCCAGATGAGCACTCAGCATATACTGGGTCACAGTATAGTGGACCCAGAACTGTCAGCCCCACTCTGTCCCGAACGGATCTGTTACAAATGGCCTGTATGCCTTTGTGCACACTTTCAGTTATGATTGGTAATCCACTGAACAATTTTATCATGTAGTATAAGGGTAAACAGATATTGAATACTACCAGTAAATTGTGTAGGTACACCCTCATACTACATGGAGGTGGTAAAATTGATGATTGGCCAATCCATAATAGAAAGTGTGTTCCAGTCTTAAGTCTTGGGGCTCAGTAGGACCTGCAGCTATTTATTTATCCCCCCCCAATGATCGTCAAAAGCACTAAAATGGTGGAACCCATTGAGAGTGGTTACACTTGCAGCATTGCTATTGCCAAACTCTGCATGCAGCATTTTTGGAGCAATCCTATTCAATGGCTGCAGGCCCAAATCGGGATTGCTCCAGGAATCGCATTTAAAATTGTGGTAAAATAATCACAAGCAGTTTCCAAAATGCAAAGCTGCTCCACAGTGGGCCTCGGGCCTACAGTGGTCACCATATCATGTATAGTTCTACACAGGGCTGTGTAGTCAGTACAAAAATCATTAGACTTTTTCAAATCTCTGACACCAGGTACCCAAAATTGCTCCAACTCAACTCCACATCCCTGGTTACACCTACCTTATTGAGAATATGCTGCCCAAAAATGGCAGACTGGAATTCTTTTAGTGACCGTTCATGTGCTATATGTACCCTGGTAGCAGTCTTATGCTGGGAATACACCATGAGAGCTTAAAAAAAAAATTTTAGCAAGTAGATTGCTTATAAGGTAATTTCTGGCAGGTCCAGTCTGATTTTGATTGGTTTTCTGATCGATTTTCTCATAAGTGAATGGAAATTGATTTGAAAACCGACCAGCCAGTAAATCTGACAAGAAAACTCATTGTGTATTCCCAGCATTATGCTGGGTACAAACTGAGATTTACTGTGCGATCGATTATTTCCAAACATGTTCAATCTACTTTCCTGATCGATTTCCGATCGATTTCCTATTGAAGTGAAAGGAAATCGATCGGAAAATGCTCGGCAATCGATCGGAAAGCAGTTTGGTAATGTGAGAATAATCGATCTGACAGTAAATCGGAAAGAAAATCTCAGTGTGTACCTAGCATTAGTTTCCTGATACCACAGTTTCAGGGCTTTGTGGGGTTTTTTTTTTGGGGGGGGGGGGGGGGGGGTTCTACGCAAAACTTTCCCCTATAGTAACTCTAGCATCTGTTTTCTACATAGCATTTCTGTGCTTTTTGCAGTACATTTATTGAAAGCGATTGGCTGGCTCCTTGTAGCATCTCTATCTGTTGCAATTACAATACAGTGCAATTTTACTGAACAGAAAGCTATCCAATGTCCTCTATTCCCACAGGAGGCAGTCGGGGGGGCAGCAGCCAGCCTCTCCTTGTGAGCTCAGATCACCTGACCCAGCTCACCTTCTTGTACTAGTAACAAATTGCCTATTTGTGGCCAGCACTGCAGTTTGAGCAGAGTATCTCATAATAAGATCTGCTGAGCTGTAGTCCTGACCACAGAAAGTTTAATCTCTGAGGAGCAGAGATTAATTGCCGTTCGGGGATTAGGATCCCATCCCCTTGCTTCATGTAGCTGGGCCAGCCAGTGCAGATGCACGTCAGCTGTGTAGCTGATGATGTATATACTGTTAGCATGCGGGCTGGGGCATGGAGGAACGACAGAGCGGCACACGTGACGTCACAGCAGGCGATTGAAAACAATCGAATGGTAACTGAGAAGTGTGTGGCCAGCTCAAAAGAATTTCTCTGGAACAGCTGCATCAAACTTGGGAATTGTGTGATTAAAGTGAACCTGTACTGGCTAATGGAAAAACTGCACTTGGACTCTCTATTCTTGCGGCTGTACTGTGCCTGCATGAGTATGCTTGTGCAGTGAGCCAAAGCTGCTCACCCATGAGCGGCTGTGTACTACTGCGCATGTGCAGCTATACTCACACCAGCATAGTATGGCTGTGCTCCTTCACAAATGGGAGCATGGCCATGTACTGCCAGGGGTTCCGCCCAATGGCGGTGGTGTAGAGGAGGACACAGGAAGGACCAGTTCACATATGAGCGGATACAGATTGGAAACAGTAAGCCTATCTGCAAACAACAATTTTCCTCCTGCGTCAAGCTCGTCCACCTGTGCGCATCACCGCTCAACAGTCCATCGATTCAGCCCCGAGGCCAGCAGAAGCATGGGGCTCGCCATAGGCATGGGACTCTGCGTTTTTGTCTCGCATTCCGCAGCAAAGGGATCCGGGTTCTTTTAACAAGTAAATCAGATCCTGTTTTTAACATAGGATCCGCTTCCTACATTTAAGTGGATCTTAAATGGACACTGGGCAGTCATTAAAAATGAAATTGTGACATGCCTGGGGCTTCCTCCAGCCCACAGTAGCCCTCTGGCATTGTCCTGGCTCCGTTATTGTACGACTTTGGCCTAAAGTCATCAGGGCTGCTTCCCGCTTTGCCTATACGCATCATTGCACCTGGCTGACGTGATGCGTATAGGCAAAGCATGAAGCAGCCCTGACTACTTCAGGCCAAACTTGTACAGTAACAGAGCCAGAGGGCGAGGAGCCAGGAGGATGCTGGGGGACCTTGCGGCCTACGGTGGGCTGGAGGAAGCCCCAGGCATGTCACAATTTTATTTTTAATGACTGCTCAGGAACCCTTTAAAAAAATGTCCCAAATGAATACGTTTTCAAGCTAGTGTGAACCAGCCCTGGACTATCCAGAGGCTTCTCTCTGTCTAGGTAAGTATCTATCTGTTTCCATTGGCCAGTACATGGTCGCTTCAAAGGCATAGACCCCTATCCACATTTACACACAATGGAAACTAGGAAGGTTAACTAGGGTTTTAACATGCTCTGAATGGTATATTAGTCGAACTGCATTTTCCCCAAATTGCCATGTATAATCAAATCGGATGAAAATCAAGTGTATGCCCGACTGACAATGTGACCAATTTTGGGCCAAAATTGGTCATGGTAGTCTATCGCCCATGCTGCAAGATGTAGGGCCGACTTGCTTAGTCGGGTGCACGGTGGTAATGGTGTGCAATTTCGGGACAATTGAATAAGACTAAACCCCATCGCTGCCCCCCCCCCCCCACTAAGTTTAAATGCCCCCACCCCCGGTGCACAGTGCAAGTTATAAATTACCGGTCTGCAGCCTCCGCTGCCTCCGGGATTCCTCTGGGATTCCTCTGTTCTGCATACACGCACGCCCCGTGCGGTTGCCTAGTAAGGGCGCACATGTGTGATATCAGACGTAACCTGTGTCCATTTAACTGGACAACCATGTGGCGCGCATGGATATAGAACGCAGGAATCCCAGAGGCAGCAGAGGACCAGCGGAGGCCACGGACAGGTAATGTTTAACTTGCACTGAGGGGGGGTGACATTTAATATTATGGAGGACAGCATCGAGGCAGTGGATGCGGTATCACAAGGTTGATTTCAGCATGAAATTGATCGGGAATCGGCCTGCGGTGTATGAGCAGCTCACAGATCTCTCTAATCAGATTCGATCAGAGGGAAATTTGTCTCTTGGTCGAATCTGCCCATCATTACAAGATGTATGGCTACCTTTAGTGGTTGATGCTTCATTATTCAGCTACAAGCCTACAGGCATTATTGCAGGGTGTGGTTTCCTTTGACTGCTCCCTCTGTTCTGGTGACATTGTGTGCTCTGCAAACAAATGTAAAGATAGTGACAAGGAAACCCTTTTCTATTAGTAGCTGGTCAGAAATTGTTCATTGTGTTAGCTGGTTGTGATGATTTGCTCAGCTGCCTGTGCAGGCAGGCAGCTTTTTGACCATTGTGTAGGTTTGCATGCTGCAGGACTCTGGAAAGAAGAGCTTCTGTCAGTTTTGCAGCTTTTGCTTGCTGAGGAATTTGCATACGTTGTCATGCAAATTGCCTGGCCACATTCATTGGAGGCATATACTATAAGTACTATGTGTTTCCCACAATGCTTCGCTGTTCATATGGATTCCTTCCTGTGAAACACTCTGGAGAGTGTCAGCCATGCTCTTTGTTTGAAGATCAGCTTAGAGTAATTCCTGGAAACTGTGCTAGGCAGGTTCCCTAGTGCAGTTAGGATTGTTTATCTGTTTTGTTTGTCTGTTGCGATTGTCTTGTCCCAACGGTGGTCGACAGGAAATCGTTCTGATCTGTTCTTGGAGCATAGCTGGTGCAACGGTTGCTACCAGCTATCTCTTCTGTTCTGCCTCTCTGGATTGCACTAGCATCCTGCGCTAGTGCTGTGGATCCTTCTGTTCTGTTACACTGTCCCTGGATCGCACTCGCTTCGCGCTAGTGCTGTGGATCCCTCTGTTCTGCCTCTCTGGATGGCACTAGCATCCTGCGCTAGTGCTGTGGATCCTTCTGTTCTGTTACTCTGTCCCTGGATCGCACTCGCTTCGCGCTAGTGCTGTGGATCCCTCTGTTCTGTCTTCCTGGATCGCGCTAGCCACTTTAGCTAGTGCTGTGGATCCTATCTCTCGCTTGTACCTGTTTTCGTGTGTCTGTCTTGTCTGCTACGATCGCTTGCTGGAGGCTCGGTGAGGTAACCGTTAAGCAAGCGCTCGCGTCCTCTGTTTCACGTTTGTCTGTCGATGGTTAGTTAGGTGTGCTTGTCTCTATTGTGCTTATCACGTGGAGACTGCGCATAACCAGGTGCACTGTTGCGAATGAGTGCGGTGTTCGCGGTTAGCTAGCGTTTGTTGTTTTCCGTATCCCCTCATTGTATGATTTGCTGTGCCTTTGCTATCCTCGTATTCTGTTCTGATCTGCCTTGTGTCACTTCTGGCAATCGCCTTTCTTGCGGTTGCGTTTTCTGTTTCGTATCTGCTGTTGTGTGTGCGCGGTCGCGGGGTGGCGACTAGATTGGCGCACACACATACAACCTGTCCCTTTGCTCGTTCTCATTCGCAATCGCTTCTCTTGCGTTCTGCGCTTCGTACAATTCCTGTCTGGCATTTGTGGAGGTACAGAGGATTGGTTCCTCTGCACTCCTCAGCGCTATCTGCCGACAGGAATTTCCCTCTACGGGTGCGTAGCACCTTTTGCTGGGTGCCTGCAATTATACGCTTGTGGAGGATTTCCGCCGTATCGGCGCACGCGTTGTGCGCTGCTCACGGAGAAAGTTCCACAATCGTTACACTGGTTAGAGAAGATTATTTTTTTTTACAGAAAGGCATACAGAAGTGTTTACCTTCTTGGTGAAATTCTTTCACTTATATAGTTACTTGTAGGGCCGACACTGTACAGATGTGTCGCTAACTTGCATGGCCTTCTGGGATTTTGCCAATCATGGTTTCCATTCAAAATACGGTTTCCATTCTTTGCTTGGTTGTAATGCTGATCCTTTGACTATATAGTGAACAAATCGTAAGCGTTTAGATTTTGGGATTCTGGGGGCCTAATCTCATGCTTATTCTATATGAAGAAAGGAAGTACAATAGAGAAAGAGGAACTCCAGTGAAAATTATGTAATAAAAAAGTGCTTCATTTTTATAATAATTATGTATAAATGATTTAGTCAGTGTTTGCCCATTGTAAAATCTTTCCTCTCGCCGATTTACATTCTGACATTGATCACATGGTGACCTCTTTACTGCTGGCAGGTGATGTAAGTGGAAGTAGCTGCTGCTTGCTTTTTTTTGGCAGTTGGGAACAGCTGTAAACAGCTATTTCCCACAATGCAATGAGGTTCACAGACAGGAAACTGCCAGGAAAATGGTCCTCACAGTCTCCTGTGGGAGGGGTTTTACCACAGTATCAGCCATATAGAGCCCCCTGATGATCCATTTGTGAAAAGGAATAGATTTCTCATGTAAAAGGGAGTATAAGCTACTGATTGGGATGAAGTTCAATTCTTGGTCACTGTTTCTCTTTAAGTGATGCAGTATGCAAAAGACCATGCATTTACAGGCATGAGAATATTAGATGAAGTGATATTGAAACCTGTTCCTTCTGTACAAGCCTAAATGGGGGCTTTTATTGTATCACAAAGGTGCCGACAAGAGAATTAGGAAGTTATCTGAGTTTGACTATACAGTATATGCCATGTACCAAAAAGTAGGTTAGATTTGCATGATTACGGTACTTTTGGATGTCCCTTTACTTATGTCTGGCACACGCCATGCAATTTCCCCCTCAGATGGGTCGAATCGATTATTTCCGACAAGTCCGATCTGATTTTTGATAGTTTTTCTGATTGATTTTGTATAGAAGTTATTGGACCTGTCTTTCGGATGGGAAATTGCATGGTGTGTTACAGGCGTTAGGTTTAGGTAAAAAATCTAATTGTTTGTGACGCTGGAGTGTGAGCCTTAGCTATTTTAAATGGGATTTCTTGGTAGGGTTTGTTTGTTTTGCCTAAAGTTTTCTCAGAAGGTAGGAGAAGCACAGTTTTTTTTTTCCTGGACAATCTACATGCTTTCATCTGCAACTTCTGTAGGTGACACCCTTCAGGTCTCTGTTCACTGCATTGCTTCGCTTATACTAGACTCATGTTCAACACGTTCTGCTCCTCCCCCCTAATACCAGTACTTCTTTTTGTGCTCCCATATCCTTTGGTTGTTACTCTTGTTTTCTGAGATCAGAACCAGGTATGAAGGCAAGTACCCACCGAGCGATACTTGCGGCAATGTTACCCGACACCATGCAACATCATTTAACATAAGCCTGATAAACGATGTTGCCATCCTGCATAGCATTACTGAGGCCTGGAACCCACTACAAAACGCTATCACTAATCGCAACCGCTAGCGTTTTGTATGAGCTGTTTGTAAGCGATTTCATGAGCGTTTAAAAAGTGTAATCAATTTGCCAGCAGTTGTGTGGCGATTAGCGGTTTCAAGTCTGATTAATACTTTCAATTAAATTTTAATTTTGTTGTTTACAGTAACTTTAAAACACTAGCAAAGTTGCTCCGTGCAGGTTTTGATGAGCTATTACGCCAGTGATTATATACTTTACATTGAAGCGCAAACGCTAACAAAATGCTGCATGTCCTGCGTTTGTGATTTTGCTAATCGCAATTGCTTCTGTGGAATTGGCACCATTCATTTACATTGGCAGAGCGGTTAGGGAAATCGCTAGCGATTTATCACGCTCCTTAAACGCCCAAAAAATCGCTCTAGTGGGTTCCAGCCCTCAGTTAGCACTCCTGACTGCTGATCAAGTGAGTGTTCCAATTCAGAACTGTTTAGACCTGGTTTCAGACTAGTGGGGTGGAGCACAGACAGAGCTGTAGGAGAAGGTCACAGCCTGCAGCACTTGAAGATGAATGCAGAAAAACGAATGGTTAATTTAAATCTGACAAAGTACTTTAAAACTAGCATATTTTTTGTTTTTATAAGCACTGTACACATGGACATTTTCTCCCTCACTCATAACAATCAGCAATGCCCCAATTATTTTAAAGAATCTGCTGCATGTGTGCTGCAGAGCTCCCGCGTGAGTGCACCCCACCCCTCACCCGCAAAGCTCGTGTGTTATTGCACCCCACAGCTCAGCGGTGGAGCTCCCGCGTGAGTGGGCCCCACAGCTCAGCGGTGGAGCTCCCGCGTGAGTGGGCCCCACAGCTCAGCGGTGGAGCTCCCGCGTGAGTGGGCCCCACAGCTCAGCGGTGGAGCTCCCGCGTGAGTGGGCCCCACAGCTCAGCGGTGGAGCTCCCGCGTGAGTGGGCCCCACAGCTCAGCGGTGGAGCTCCCGCGTGAGTGGGCCCCACAGCTCAGCGGTGGAGCTCCCGCGTGAGTGGGCCCCACAGCTCAGCGGTGGAGCTCCCGCGTGAGTGGGCCCCACAGCTCAGCGGTGGAGCTCCCGCGTGAGTGGGCCCCACAGCTCAGCGGTGGAGCTCCCGCGTGAGTGGGCCCCACAGCTCAGCGGTGGAGCTCCCGCGTGAGTGGGCCCCACAGCTCAGCGGTGGAGCTCCCGCGTGAGTGGGCCCCACAGCTCAGCGGTGGAGCTCCCGCGTGAGTGCAGTGGGCGGCAGTTGTAATATGCGAGTGCAGTAGCTGTGTCCACACCATGCATATTACAACTGCCTAGATTTTGCCAAGTTGATTCTGTCCCATGATTTTAGGTTCAGTTCACAATTGAATCATTATATAGTACAGGTACATACATTGTCGTGTTCACTGCGGTTACGAGTGAATATGTGCCATTCTTTCAGAAAAAGACAACTTCTAAAGGGGAAAATAGGAAAGCATGGAGCCTATTCATTTATATGCATTGGTCCTCAGCTGTCTGCTCTGGGAAATGTCATAAACCCAGTCTTGGTGGATTATCAGCTTTAGGCTGCTTACACACAGGGACGTCGCCTGTAACGCTCCCCCAACGCAGAGCAATGTAACACAAGTGGGCTGTTCACACAGCCCACGTTGCGTTACATGTAACGCTGCACGTTCTCCCGAAACTGCAGCATGCTACGGCGTTAGAGCGGCTATAGCCGCGTTAGACTATTTGCACATGCTCAGTGGGGGGCAGAGAGGAGGCGGGGAGAGCCAGCTACAGTAGCCGCGCACATGGCTACTTAATATTCACTGCACTGGCGGCAGCTGATTGGCCGGCGGGACCACGTGATGCGGAGTGTCTCGCTCCGCATCACGTGGTCCCGCCGGCCAATCAGCGCCACTCTGGGAGACCTTATAGGGCTAGAGCCGCCTAACGCGGCTCACTCTACCGTCCTATCTTGCAGCACCATACGTTGTGTTAGGTGCACGTTATGCGACCTTAACGTGGCACCTAACGCAACGTCTTGGTGTGCAAGTAGCCTTAATGGACCACTTAAACAACAGTTGTCAGTGTTCTCCCCAGGCTCTTTTAGCCGGGTGCTCCACCTGGCTAGATTTGGTGACCACCCAGCTGTCATCAGCTCACCTCCTCCTATGCTGTAAGCAGAGTTGCCCTGCATTTTCATCTCGACCCACCCGGCTACTATTTAATGCCACCCAGCTGGAAAAAAAATTCTGGGAAGAACACGGAGTTGTTACCGTATATTGATTATTAAAGATTATTTAGACATGTATATTAGTTAATAATTTATGCTAACTAACACTGGACATAAATTGCATAGTGTATAACCCCTGTCCATGCGAGCTTATAAGCTAAAAGGAAACTATTGCTGGACATGGGTTTTGAGACTTCCCTGAATGGCCTCTGCTCACACTGCTTTGCAAGTCCACAAGCTTGAACATGTTCCCAGATAGATGCATGCCACAGGCACAGAGAATGTGCTGCAAGAATATTCATTTACCGTGCAGCAGTGAGAAATTGTCTGGCTTTGTTATACCGTATGATGCTGGAGAAACACTGGCTTATGCTCGCCTGGTTACTGATTTAATTTGTCTATTACTGATTGCATTTTAATAGAATTATCAGCACCTGGCACTTGGGGACCCGCAATGTAAACAGGACAAGAACAATGTTTACTGTAAAGGTGGCCACACACCATACAATTTTTTAAATATCCGTTCAATTTAAGAATTGCAATCAATTTATCTGACTGTAACATTTAAAAAAATATGACCAATGTACCACACATGTATGTTAAATATTTCCCCAATTATGATAACAATGATTGGAAACTATGACAAAATTGCTAGGGTGTGTATATTAATAAACTGACACACATCTAACACACAGCATACAATCTTTAGAAAGATTGAAAAAAAATATCTGCCATTCCGGATCAATAAAAATCGAACAAAACAGGAAATCCGATCGGATTTTTCAGTCGAATGAAAAAAAAGCTTTTGATAAAACCGTGATCTCAAAAAGATGAATTCAGTATTAGATCGTTCTTTTTAAATCTGATCTTAATTTTGGTGCTAATATTTTAGGGCAGCCAGATGGTGCGAGCTCTGTGAAATCCATTGCTGACAGTGTATACATGTGAAGTCTGGGAAGGGGTTAACAGTCGGAGCAGGGCAGTCTCAGGAAGTTGGTTCAGAGAAGTTCATGAAATTGCCTGAAATGGTAAAAAAAGAAATGAAGCAGGAAGTCCCAGCTGTATGAGAATAGTCTGTGCTTAAAGCCTGTTGCATACCTCTCCCAAAACCTCCACACATCTTCACAAAGAAGCTGTACAGCCTTTTTACTTTTCATCAGAAATATAATTTCTACCTTTTTGATTAGAAAGAAAGACCCCTGAACAGTAGATGATCGTTGTCTATGGCTCTATAAGGTTTGTTTAAAATCATATATATGGCCTTAGCTGACCCCTCACAGTTGGCTTTTCATGGTAGAAGGTTGATAAAATTTCTCTTGGGCAGGACCATAGGATCTGTGCTGCTGATGTCTGGTATGCACACAGGTATGTATAACTGTGGGATACAGGCAGGCATTATTCAATACTATTCTCGTATTTACAAAAAAAAGGGGGGGTGGCTTGATAGTGTACTGGTTAAAAAACGCCACCTTTGATATAGGAGGCCAGGGGTGGAATACTGACTGGCGCCATTACCTATACAGTAAGAAGTTTTCGGACAAGACTCCCTAATGCTACAGGGTGTCCTAAGTAATGAGTAACAGCGTGCGATATCACGACCGAGCAACATGACAGAACTCCCAGCTGCTGTCACCCCCCCATGTGCACTCCCCCAAATCTTCCACTAGGATATTATAATTTGCATACATTTTTATGCAAATTTTAGATCCACTGTTACTTTGCTCAGCCAGGCTTTCGGGCTGAATTGCAGGGAACAGAAGCCACCTGGGGAGACGGCGAGGAACAGGCGGCTTTAAGGGGGCTTAAAGAGAACTCCAGGTGGGGTTCTAAGAATGATATCCGCACACAGAGGCTGGGTCTGCCTATACAGCCCAGCCTCTGTTGCTATGTAGTGTCCCCCCAGGCCCCCCTGCGCTCTTCTATGCCCCCATAAATCACAGCCGCGCTGTTGACACGCAGCGGGCTATTTACCTATGTATTGTCACTCTCGCCGCTCCCCCCCGCCTCCTGCATAGCTCCGGTCCCCGCCCACGTCCCTTTCCTCCAATCAGCGGGAAAGGAACCAGGCGGGGACCGGAGCTATGCAGGAGGCGGGGGGAGCGGCGAGAGCGACACTACATAGGTAAACACAGCACGCTGTGTGTTGACAGCGCGGCTGTGATTTATGGGAGCATAGCAGAGCGCGGGGGGGGGGGGGGGGGGCTGGGGGGACACTACATAGCAACAGAGGCTGGGCTGTATAGGCAGACCCAGCCTCTGTGTGCGGATATCATTCTTAGTACCCTACCTCGGGTTCTCTTTAAAGTGGATCCGAGATGAAAAACTACCTATAACAAGTAACTTGTCTATAAATCTTATCTAAAGTTTAGATAGTTTACACAGAAAATCTAGCTGCAAACAGCTTCAACGGTATATGATTATTTCTTCCTGTGATACAATGACAGCAGCCATGTTACATTACACAGGCAGGGCTCGTTTCCACTATAGCGAATCCGCATGCAGGCACTGCATGCGGATTCGCATAGGCAATACAAGTGGATGGGATTGTTTCCACTTGTGCGTCGTGCGGGTGCGTTTTGGTGTGCGGGGAAAATCTGCACGGCAGAGCCGTCAGATTTCACGTGCGGCAGGAATGCGGGCGAATCACCCGCAATGCTTTTAATAGGGAACTCGCATGCGGCTTTGTCATGCGGTTTTCCCCGCGATTTCGCATGTAAGGCTATGGAACTTTACACAGGCAGTGACATGGTTAAATTCGCCTGCTTCCTAGCCATGCGAAATCGCGGGGAAAACTGCATGTGGAAATGCATCCGCATGCGATTTCGTTCGCGGTGGAATCCAGGCGATTCCGCACCGCTACAGTGGAAACGAGCCCGCACGCTGTTCTGCATCTCCAGCCCTCAGCCTGTGAAAACTTTATTCCCTCTCCTACTCCCTCCTCCCCTCTGCTCTGAAATCTCTGGCTAGTAACACCACCTCCTGCCCAGACTGACCTCCCATAAGCCCTTGCTACTCAGAGTGCCAAGGCACTGGAGAAGCTGTAGGCGAGGCTTGTTTAGTTTATAGAGAATTAGAGTATTAAAACAAAAAAACACACAGAAAAATTTGGCTTGAGGAATGCCCTATAAACTATATTAACCACTTTACCCCCACGCGTACGCATTTCTCCGTCCCTTTTTCCATCCTTTCACCACCAGGGACGGAGAAATGCGTACTTTCCGCGCTCCCACCGCTGCCCACGTTCCCGCTCGCTCTAGCGCGCACTCCCGCTCATAAACACGCCGCCGGCCGCTCGCCCGGAGATCAATGAACAGGAAAATCCATTCCCGTTTCGTTGATCTAAGCCCCGCAATGATCCGCTGCTTCTCCGATAAGCAGCGCGATCATTGTGAAAAAAAAAAAAGTTCCCAGACTCTTTGTACTTCCTGCAAGCATCCTTCCGAACGCTTGCAGGTCGCATAAACCCAAAATGTTACTGTGGTCATCTTGTGGCCAAATAGTAAAACTACACCCTAAAGCATTTTTCACTTACAAATAAATGTTTTACACACAAAATTAACACCTTACCTCCCACACTCCCTTATTATTATTATTATTATTATTTTTTTGTAATTTAAAAAAAAAAAAAATACAATAAAAAAAAAACCATAAATAGTTACCTTGGGGACTGAACTTTGTAAATATTTATGTCGAGGGTATAACGCTGTTAATTTATAAACTATGGGCTTGTAATTAGGGATGGACGCAAAACTGAAAAAAATGCACCTTTATTTCCAATTAAAATATTGGCACCAAACATTGTGATAGGGACATAATTTGAACGGTTTTATAACCGGGACAAAAGGGCAAATACATTTCATGGGTTTTAATTACAGTAGCATGCATTATTAAAAAACTTTAACCGGTTCAGCACCGCAGTCCGAAAATCTCATGCATCTGAGCAACGTTCACCTCCCATTCATTCGCCTATAACTTTATTGCTACTTATCACAATTAATTGATCTATATCTTGTTTTTTCCGCCACTAATTAGGCTTTCTTTGGGTAGTACATTTTGCTAAGAATAATTTTTTTCTAAATCTATTTTAACAGGAAGATTAAGAAAGAAATAAAAAAAATTCATTATTTCTCAGTTTTTGGCCATTTTAGTTTGAAATTAATATACGCTACCGTAATTAAAACTCGTGTATTTTATTTGCCCATCTGTCCTGGTTATTACACCGTTTAAACGATGTCCCTATCACAATTTATGGTGCCGATATTTCATTTAGAAATAAAGGTGCATTTTTTCAATTTGCGTCATCACTATTTTATAAGCTTATAATTTTAAATATAATAACATATTCTCTTGACATGCATATTTAAAAAGTTCAGACCCTTGGGTAACTATTTGTTGTGTTTTTTTTTTTTTTTAATTGTATTTTTTATTTTATTTTTTAATAAAAAAAGTGTATGTGGGTAATTTTTGGTGTGGGAGGGAAACTGCTAATTTTAAATGTAAAATAATATATATATTTTTTTATTAAAAATGTATGTTGGTGCAGTTTACTATTTGGCCACAAGATGGCCACAGTGAAAAAAGTCCTGGATGCGAACGATCTCGCATCCAGGAACTAAAATGCTGGGCAGAAATACCGCGCTCTCTGGAGAGAAAGTGTCGGTATTTCTGCGGGGAAGTTAGATCGGTGAATGGGAATTATATTCCCATTCACTGATCGGGGGGCTAGCGGCGGGCAAAGGGAGCGCGCGCGGAGGGCACGCCCGATCGCGCGCACCAGCCGGCGGCAGCAGCAGTAGTGCCTATCTGGACGAGGTAGCTCGTCCAGATAGGCAAAACTGGATAAAGGCCAAAAAACTGAATAATATTTTTTCCCAAATTTTTTCCTATTTTTCCCATTAAAACACATTTAGAATAAATTCTTGGCATAATGTCCCACCTAAAGAAAGCCTAATTGGTGGCAAAAAAAACCAAGATATAGTTCATTTCATTGTGATAAGTAATGATAAAGTTATAGACGAATGAATGGAAGGAGCGCTGAAAGGTGAAAATTGCTCTGGTGGTCAAGGGGTAAAACCCCTCAGATGTGAAGTGGTTAAAGGAACACAATTATTCAATGAGTAAAAGTTTATCTTGGATCCACTTTAAGGAAGCCATAGGTAAGTATGGAACCTGAGATGCTTCTCGTCTCAGGTTTCCTTTAACATATAGCAAGCAGCATCACCTCTTGTTGGCCAACTTTTATTCATTTTGTTAACATTTTATGGCTAAAAATTCCCTCCACTGTACAGATTTCCCTAGTGTCTAGTGGTCCCCTCCTCGGTATGATGTTTCCTGGTGACTAGTGCCCCCCATACAGCGTCACCTGATGCCTAGTGGTCCCCCTCCCTCCCCCCATACTCCCCACCTACATTACCTGGTGTCTGATTTTCCCCCCCTCCCCTTCCATTGAGCACATGGAAGAAGGAAATTAGGGCGCAGCCATCACTACAGTAGACTGTAATAGGAATTATGGCTATATAACAGCGTATGAGCAACTTCGGCGCCATCAGAAAACTGAGCTGAAGTTACTTTTAAAACATTCATTTGGAAGCCGAGTTGCATCATTCCCCACCATCTACGTGGCCCTGGAGGGGGAATCGTTATTAACGCTGCCGGGACTTGTGCAGCAGCAAGATTAGCCATATATCTGCTGTATCCTGCATGCAAGTCTCCCAGTCGCAATTTCTCTCGTACTCCTCTTCCATAGGGCATACTTGATGTCTAGAAGCCCACCCTCCCCCATACAGCATACCTGGTGTGTAGTGGTAACATTTCCCTTCCCCATCCAGCGTACCTGGTGTCTACTGGTCCATCTCCTTCCCCATGTGCCCTAATACTATATTAATGGCAGCAGAGGCGGTTCAAGAACAAGCTTACCTGATCCGGGGCCGGCCGAAATTGCATCAGGACTATCTCTGTAATCGGTCTCATTCGGCCTCTAGCGCCTGCACCCACAAGTAGGAAGTAGAGAGCGAGCTGCAGACGCTAGAGGCCAAATGAGATGGAAAACATGGAAAGTCCCAGTGCAATGTCGTCTGAATCTGGTGAGATTGTTCTTGAACTGCCTCCGCTGCTATTAGGAAATGCAGGGAGGGTGAGTGGACCCAAGACCACCAGGGAATGCTCCACGAGGGAGGAAGGAAAGAAGTCTGGTCCCCCTACCCCTGTATCACCTGCCTTGACCTGAGTATAGACCAAGATTTAGTTTTGGGGCATTTTGGGAATAAAAACTATTCATACTCTAGGATATAAAGTAGTCATCCGTTGCTACACTTTGGAAAAAAAGGTGTGTGTGGTGGTGGTGGTGGTGGTGGTGGTGGGGGGGGGGGGGGGGGGTTGTCTAGTAATTTCATTCTGACTCTTTCACTTTGGAATTTAAAGCTGAGGTCCACTTTATAAGAAAACTTAACAAAGATGGCATCCTTTTATTAAGATGAAAAAGAATGCCTAGATTACAGGGACGCTCAGGCTGCATTCACAGTGGGACGTTGCAGAGCTGCTAATAAACTCTTATAATGCAGCTTACCACACTGCAATGCTAATCCTATGGGACGTTCACAGTGCAACGTTAGCATGGAATGTTAACGTGTATCGTTATAACTCACTGCTTGCAGTGCATTACTTCTAAAGACACACATTACCAGGTAAAGGAAAGACTTTAACGTTGCATTACAACGTAACGTCCCACTGTGAGTGCAGCCTGAAGCAAAACAAGATATATAATGAATTGTATGTGTAGTGCAGATAATTAATAGAATAGATGTAGCAGAGAAAATAGTCTTATTTTTATTTTCAGTTTTGTTTTCTTTTTTTTACATTACAACATTCCGGCATATTTGCAATTACAAAGACTCTATTTTAACTGCTTGCCGACCGCGTCACGACGATGGGCGTGGCCGCAGTGGCAGCTCCAGAACCGCCTAACTCCAATCGGCGTAAAGTCCAGGGACAGCAGTTTGCAGGAGATGCTGCGCACACATCTCCTGCTCGGGGGTGGAGCTCCGCCCCGCCTTAAGTCTCCAAACGGTGATTGCCGCTCGGGAGACTAACTGCGAAACCGCCGTCTTTACTTAAAGTACAGTGCTGCGATCAGCACTGGGGGGACAAGAGAGCGATCGGCTCTCATAGGGTAAAGCCTATGAGAGCCGATCGCCGAAATTGGCTGCCTGCAGGGAGCGAGGGAGGGAAAAAAACATTAAAAGAAATACGTAAATGTAATTAAAAAAAACATATATATTTACAAAAAAACAAGACAAAACTGGGGGGCGAGCAGATCCCACTAACAGAGAGCTCTGTTGGTTGGGAGAAAAGGGGGGGGGGGAAATCACTCGTGTGCAGTGTTGTGCGTACCTGCAGCTTGGCCTTAAAGCTGCAGTGGTCCATTTTTCATACAATGGCCTGGTCTTTAGGGGGGTTTAACACTGCAGTCCTCAAGAGGTTAAACTATGAAGCTAATGACCCTTTGAAAATCCCCTGCAATGAAACCTTATCAAAGCTGTTTTTCACTGTTTCTTCCACGTACAAGTGCTTCAGAAAGTAGGGCTGTTTCCGACCCAAATTGGGTTGGAGAGCTGAGAAGCTCTTTCGCATTAACTGAAGTTTCTTAACTCTTCCTGTACTGGAAACTATATGAGACTCTTTCTTTCCTTTACTACTAATGTTTTCTTTATTAGCTGTACTACTTATACAATTCATAATATCATAAGTTTATTTTCATTTCAGATTCCCTTTAAGCCGATTCATACAGTTTTAACAGAGCAAACTAAACATTCTTTGGAAATGTTATTACTACTTTTTTTAATATTAAAGGCTTCAAAAGTATGAAGTTCAGCAAGATATAATACATATCTTTCCAGTAAACATGAGGTCAGCATGGTATATCCAACATTGCACAGTGTAATAACAAACTGAAGAAACTATTGTCAGATGCAGCCAGGTAGAGGGCAGTCTCTGGCCATATGTGAGATTGCCCTTATTTATTCAAATTAGGACCTAGTGGAATGCAAGTGTGGGTGTATGATGTGAACTTGTATAGAGGTGCGTACACACATGCGACTATAGTAGTTTGTAACGATCGTTCCCCCATCTTTACCAACGACGATCGTTACAAAAAACGAACCAACGACTATTAAGGCAAACGACGAACGAGGCAAATCGCTACAAAACAAAGTTCTGTCTTGGCGGATTTTTACCACCGACGATCGTTAGCAAAAGTGGTACATCGTTGGAAACGATCGTTCGTACCAGGCTGGACATGCGCATTTCTCTTTTTCTCCAAGGAACTTTACAATTTTATGCGCAGGCGCATTAAGTGCTTTTACGTGGTGTAACGTTCGTTCTAACGATGTGATCGTTACACACTTTTTACAACTAACTTTACTTCGGTCGTTCTTTCGTCAATTAAAAGATCGTTCGTCGTTGACAACGAACGATCGTTGTCGCATGTGTGTACGTAGCATAACTTGTATTCAGTTATGTGCAGACAATTTGGGTACAGTCCTTGGGTCTCATTTTCACTTGTTCGTTCTTATTTTTGGCTATGTGTACTCAATACACGTAAAGGTATATAGTTCTTTTTTTTTTATTGTGCAACTGAGTAAAAATGTAGCATTCCAAGAAAGTATTTGCACCTTAGTTATCAGTATTGGCTAACGCACCAGTGTAGTAATGTTTTGTACTTTCTAACCTCAGTATGAGACGAAACCTTCTTCTTTTTTTTTTTTATCTATGAAGCCAACCTCACAAGTTATTCCTTTAGCACCACACTGAAATTGTTGCATGGTTGCCAGATTTATTTGTCTCACATAAGTCTCCATTCACTGTAGGCAGCATCAGTGTACCAACATTACTAAATGAAGAGGCTGTTGTGTATGTAACACCTCATACTTCATCTATTTAATTGAATACACTGTTGTACTATCTTTGGAAAAAGCACTTGTGCAGTGTGAAAAAGCAAATGTGCAGTAACCATTTAAGTGCCTTTATTTGCTTCTTTGTGGAAATGGATAATGCACTTAGCTTTCTGACATACTCGCTCACCATGTGGTTTTTTTAGAACCCTGCAGCTTGAGTGACACTGTTATGGCACATTCTTACACTGACATATCGTGCTAAGAAAAGCATTTGCTATGGATTGGAACCATGTAGGGCAGGAGGGAATGTAATAGAGAAGGCTGCTTGGGTTTCCTTGAATTCAAGTTAATGGTTGTTTGAATTCACAGGTGTCCTTGATATAACTGCATACATTCCTGATGTTCATTTACTTTGTGTACTGCTGTAAAATTACAGTGGAATGTGAAGTTATATAAATTACTAGTAGATGGCTACAAATATAAATATGAAACTAATTGTTCCTTAAATTGCATGCAAAACTGCTACAACACTGTTGAGAGCTGAAAAGTGCAGAACTTCACCTAACCAAATACTGATACTATCATCCACAGTCTTGATCCTGCCCACCACAGCTGCAGGATGATATTTGAGCCGAAGCCTCCATGTCCAGTGCAGCTGCTGGCATCCTCCACCAGTCTCAGACCAGTTGGGTTCTGAGTGGGGATGCCACCGTCGGCGTTTTTGTGCGGGTGCGTGATAGCATCCACATCACCGGGTGCAGACTACTGGGCAGGAGCATATGCGCAAAATGACGGGAGAACAGCTTGTTGCAAAGCAGAAAACCAGTGACCAGGAGAATATATGCTAAACCCTGGAGAGTGTACAGGACTTGGTGTAAGCAAAATTCTTGTTTATTAGGGAATTCATGCTCTGTGTTGGAGTTCCTGCAGTTAGTATATAATCGGGTATAACCCTTTCAAAGGGAAGGGCAAAAGAAAAATGTCCTCTTAGGGCTCGTTTCCACCATAGCGAATCCGCATGCGGCGCCGACATGCGGATTCGCTTGGTACATTGAAGTGGCCGGGGCTGTTTCCATATGTGCGGCGTGCGGGAGCGATTTGGCGGCGGGCCAAATCTGCACGACGGGACCCACAGAATTCGCCTGCGTCGGGAATCCATGCGAATCGCCGCTAATGTATTTAATAGGAAAAATGCATGCGTTTTTTACATGCGTTTATACCCGCGATTCGCGTGCGATTTTGCACCTTTTTCAATGTTATTTTGCCCTGGCAGAGTCATGGTTAATTTCGCATGGCACCCTGCCATGCGAAATCGCGGGTAAAAAAGCATGCGTAAACGCATCCGCATGCGTTTTTACAAGCGTCGGGATGCCAGCGAAATCGCGTCGCAACAGTGGAAACGGGCCCTTAACAGGTGATCCACCACACCCACGTTCAACATATATTTCTTTAGGAAGAGGGCTATAAAAAAAAAAGCTGCAGTGCAAAATTTAGCAGGGCTGTGGAGTCGGTACAAAAATCCACCGACTCCGACTCCTCAGGTTAGTATTCCTCCGCCTCCTCTAATTTGCATATAACAATTTTGTTGATTGAAAGTATGTAACATGAAATGCATCTCTTAACTGCCAACACTTAGGAATTTTAAAATACAACTGAAGTGAGAGGGATATGGAGGCTGCCATATTTATTCCCTTTTAACCATTTCAGCCCGCGGGGATTTTTCACCTTATGCATCAGAGCAATTTTCACCTCCCATTCATTCGCTAATAACTATCACTAGTTATCACAATTTATTGATCTATATCTTTTTTCCGTCACTAATTAGGCTTTCTTTGGGTGGTACATTTTGCTAAGAATTATTTTTTTATAAATGCATTTTAACAGGATTAATAAGAAAAAAAATTGAAAAAATTCATTATTTCTCAGTTTTCGGCCATTATAGCTTCAAAATAATCCACACTACCATAATTAAAACCTATGTATTTTATTAGCCAGTTTGTCTCGGTTATGACATCATTTAAATTTTGTCCCTATCACAATGTATGGCGCCAATATTTTATTTGGAAATAAAGGTGCATTTTTTCCGTTTTGCGTCCATCACTATTTACAAGCTTATAATTTAAAAAATGTTCGTAGTATACCCCCTTTAAATGCATATTTAAAAAGTTCAGACCCTTAGGTAACTATTTGTCGTGTTTTTTTTTTTTTTTTTTCCATTAAAATTATTATTTGGGTAATCGTTTGGTGTGGGAAATACAGTTAACTTTTAATGTTATATGTGTAAATTGTAATGTAAAAAATATGTAGATGTAGTTTTACTATTTGGCCACACCTTGAGTTGTTATTTTCTTTACCCTCCTTGTGCTTCTCGCTAAGCAGAAGCACAAGGGGGATGCGGAAATTTTTACTTGCAGAAAGACTGAAGCCTCTTGTAAGAGCGCTTCGGTTTTTCTGCTGGGGACACAGATCGGTGATCGGGAACCATGTTCCCGTTCACTGATCCTAGGGCTACCGGGGGACACCACGGTGGCGCACCGCAGCAGAGCAGCCGCCCAGACGTGAGCTTCACGTCCGGGTGGCAGAAATGTTAAAACAATACCACAGTGTTCTCCCCAGAATTTTTTTCCAGCCGGCCAGGCATGAAATAGTAGCCGGGTGGCATGAAAAATTAGCCGGGTGGGGCGCGATGAGAAAATACAGGACCGGTGCTTCTGTGCACAAATCTGCTTATTGCATAGGAGGTGAGCCGATGACAGCCGGGTGCTCACCAAAACTAGCCGGGTGGAGCACCCGGCTAAAAGAGCCTGGGGAGAACACTGTACCAGTTACCTGGCTAGCCGGCTGATCTTCTGCCTTTAATACTTTGTCATAGACTAAAACTAGTCCTTGATAAGAGTACTTGTAAAAGACAGGAACTAAGAACATCTATCAGGCCCTAGGCAATGTGACTGTGGGTACATGTAAGAGTTATGTGCAGGTACTCTGCAGGGGAAAGATGCTATTTGTCCTCTATTACGCGTTCTTCATGTACAATCTAAACCAGGTTTATGGGTGATAGACAACACCTCTGTGTTCAATGTGCACAACATTCTCAGTGGATTCCTTGCAGCTCTGTGGAGAGTACATATGTATAGTATAGTACCTCTGTGTAACAATGTAAAACCCAGACAGGTGAAATTAAAGTTTTATACATACCTGGGACTTCCTCCAGCCCTCTTCAGGCTAATCAGTCTCTCGCTGTCCTCCTTCGCCACCTGGATCTTCTGCTATGGGTCCAGGTACTTGAGCCTGTCGGACGTAGTGTGCATGCACACACTCCGCCTTAGGGAGCGTTCTAAACCTGCGCAGGTGCAGAATGTTCCTGGCTGTGGGAGCGGCACACGGCCGGACTGCGCTGACAGGCTGAATTACCGGGACTCATAGCAGAAGATCCAGGTGCGGTGGGGCGGGTGAGGTTTTGGCCGGGGGATCAGAAGCCCGCAGGGGGGAGATTAGGGCCTGATCTGATGGATAGGAGTGCTAGGGGGTGACAGGTGGTCATTGATGGGGGTCTCAGGGGGTGATTAGAGGGGAGAATAGATGCAATCAATGCACTGGGGAGGTGATCGGAAGGGAGTCTGAGGTTTTGGTCGAGTGATCAGAAGCCCACACGGGGCAAATTAGGGCCTGATCTGATGGGTAGGTGTGCTAGGGGGTTGACAGGTGGTGGCAGGAGGTGATTGATGGGTGTCTCAGGGTGTGATTAGAGGGGGGGAATAGATGCAAGCAATGCACTGTGGAGGTGATCAGGAGGGGGGTCTGAGGACTATCTGAGGGTGTGGGCGGGTAATTGGGTGCCCGCAAGGGGCAGATTGGGGTCTGATCTGATGGGTAGCAGTGACAGGTGGTGACGGGGTGATTGATAGGTGATAGGGTATGATAAGAGGGGAGAATAGATGCAAGCAATGCACTGGCGAGGTGATCGGGGGGGCCTGAGGGTGTGGGTGGGTGATTGGGGCACTAAACCCGCTCTTTGACGATTTTAGTTGCTCCTGCTTTTTATACTGCCTTAGGAAGCGGACTGTGGACCCGTGAAACGCGTTGCAAACTGTATGTGTGTTTTTTTAGAGTAAGAATAAATTTAATCTTTTTGAACAATTGCAATTTGTCATTTTTTTGGGGGTGGTAGGTCATCCATGACCCCCCCCCCCCCCCCCCCCAATTTTATGGTTTTATTGTGTGGTCTTTTTATCCTTTTGGTGCCTCTGTACTTGCCTCAGATGTAAATGCACTGGGGAGGTGAACAGGGGGGTTTGAGGGTGTGGGCGGGTAATTGGGTGCTCGCAAGGGGAAGATGAGGGTCTGATAAGATGGGTAGTAGTAACAGGGTGTGATTGATGGGTGATCATTGAGGGATTAGAGGGTAGAACAGATGTAAGCAATGCACTTGGGAGGTGAGCTGAGGGCGGGTCTGCGGGTGATCTTAGGATGTGGGTGTGACAATCCAGCCCCGCGATCCCTTTGAGATCTGCAACGTTAGCGTACGCAGGAAGTACGGGCGCAGACGGACAACGAAGACCGGTGGCTGGATCGTCAGAGGAAAGAAAGAAAAGGCGACAGCGTGTGCCAATCCCGTCTAATCTGTTCCCGTTAGCATACGCAGGAAGTACGGTGAACAGACTGACAATAAGGATTGATCGCGCAGCTGCCGACAATATGTAATGGGACAAACGTCCACCAATCTCGTATTACTAGGACACTGTTGCCATGCAGGTCTCATGCACTAGAGACTGCTGGAGGCAAATTCACTGTGTGCGTAATAAACGGTTAAGATTGGTTGGGGGTGCCCATACATGTACAATCCTGATTGTATATACAATCTGTAAACTAAAAATATAGATTTCGCACTGGAAATCGGGTAAATACACTGCCCCCACTGCCTGATTTGAGGAGCAGACAGTCTCCAACTAGGGCGAAGAGACCCCAAATATCATAATACGGTAGCCAGCCCAATCACATTCGACATGCTCCAGTCACCGTTCGGGGAATAGTCACTTCCGACGGCTTAAAGACTGTGAGCAATGTGACGTTAAAGAAAGGTTACTGAGTCCCTATATGATGCAATCACGAATTGTATTTACAATCGAGAAACGACAGTTATCGATTTCGCACAGGAAAATTTGGTACTAGCTAATCCTAGAAGGAAGAAACGGTTATTTACAACCTAGCTAGCAAATCAACAATTTTATAAGCAAATCATAAAACAATGCGGTAGTATGACTGACTCTTCAGAGGGCAGATTCGTTATAGCAGTCAGATGACCAGAAAAGGCACAAGTCTGAACGATAAAAATCGTTAGTTTATTTCTAAACTACATCTGTCTGTGTGTCCACTGTTGAAGTTGCTACAATTTATAAGCAGTTTATGCCCTGCGACTGGGGGACTTCGCCATTCATATATGTGCTTTTTATGCCATCAGCTTGCTTTTCATGCTACTAGCTTGCTTCAAGCCTTCATGTTTATGGATGATATTACCATCTATGGATTGTCCTTCATTTGATGTCCATATGCTCCAGAAGGGCCACCAGCTTGCTATGTCTACAACTTTGTGCTATCTGCTGCTTTAAGTTATTTCTGGCTTCCTTGCACGCTTGCCTTGAACCGCATCATCTGTTTGCTGCACTAACATTTGACCATCCACTTTAACCAGTGGTATCACCCACGTTCTTACATATATATTTTTTGCCATCCACCAACCAGCATATGGAACACGACTCTTTTTCTGACACATTGGGGACTGCAGCCCCATTTGTATTGGAGGTTTTTTTTTTTTGAGGAGAGGTACTATGGATTTTATTAGGTTTTTTTTTAGGATTTTGGGGAATATTGTATTTGTGCAATTTTTGATACATGGTAATTTATATTAATAAAGCATTTTTCTATCTTTCTCATGCACCCAAGAGCCAATTCTCATTTATTTTTGGTTTGATATTTATTTCTAAACTACATACACACAGCTTACTTTAGAATTGGTAGTCCATGCGGCAATCGCAAGTCTTTGGCGTAACGTCCAAAATGGCGGTTGCCATGCGGCCAACAGGCCTTTGTTAGAAATAGTTCCAAGATGGAGGTTTTGGCCCGTGTCCTTGCGGGCTGCCAGGATGTTACTAGGCGTCAGATTAAAGGTAAAGGACCCAGAGCTTTCTGGGCTCTCTGTGGTTATAGCCCCCACTCCAGCAAGGAGGGGTTAGGGGGCGTGGATCACACACCTCTTTGGAACAGGAGATCTGCTCGCCCCTCGCATGAACACAAAATTATATCGGAGTCATGATAGGTGTGCTAATCTTCAGACCATACAGGTTATGTTAAATCTAATAACATTTTCAGGTCGATCCGAATTTAACGATAACAATATCAAACTTGGGGGGTTTAGAGTGAACGGTGACCCCAAAATGCATATCTCTGCTTTGGCAGGGCTTACCTTTAACTCGGAAACATCCAATTGTGTGGTTTGTTCCGAATTTCATAATAAGCGGGTTCTAAAGGCCGTTGCCTATTTGGAAAGTCATCTTTATGACAAAAGATGGATTTTATATTTGTGAGATCACAGAAAGGTCAGCTGGGAGATGGGTTCTCTTTGATCCTTCAACTGAGGTAATCCTGAGAGAACCCCCTGCTGTGATCGGTTCCTACCAGTCTGGGGGAAGGGGCGGTTTATTAGCTTCGGTCCATCTAATCTCTGGATGAGCTATAACCTTTCCAGGGATGCTGGGGAACCGCTTTAACACAGAGGTCAGAAGAGCTGTAATTAGAAGCTACCAAAGAGCCAGGGTTTGCTACATTTGACCAGGGAGAGGAACTGTTAACCCCTGGCTTCCCTGATCTTTTTGTAAATTAAGCCTTTCCCTATCTGTCACTTTTTAATAGTGGCGACAGGGAATATTTTTTATAAGGCTCTAACTACTTTTTTAGGACGAATAAACGTTGATTCGTCACAGTGGGCGCGTGATCAGGTACCCGCAAGGGGTAGGTTAGGGTCTGATCTGATGGGTGGTGGTCTGATCTGATGGGTGGTGGTGATGGGGTGATTGACAGGTAATCAGTGGATGATTACAGGGGAGAATAGATGTATACAGTACATGGGGGGGGGGGGGGTCTGGGGAGGATCTGTGTGTGTGGGGGGGGGTGAGTCCCCAGGGGGGCAGTTTAGGACCTGATCTAAAATATAGCGTTGACAGATAGTGACGGGGTGATTGATGGGTGATTAGGGGGGTGATTGGGTGCTAACAGTGGTCTGAGGGGGGGAGGGGGGGCCTGAGGGATGCTGTAGGCGATCATGGGGCAGGATCAGTGTGCTTGGGTGCTTACATACACAGCTGCATCCTACCCTGGTGGTTCCTTGATCACTGGGACCACCAGGGTAGGAGGCAGCCTGTATAATACTTAGTATACATTACAAAGTGTATTATACACTTTGTTCGGTGAGATCGGGCTGTTTACAAGCCGCCGGTGCTGCTAAATGGCCCGGCGGGTTGATGTCGCGGGTTGGCGTATCCTAATGCTGGTGGATGTGCGCGCATCCCTGGCTAATTAGTCCTCCAGGTGCCGCTGCCGATCGGCGTTACACGGTCCTGGGGGGGGGGGGGGGTCACTCTCTGTAGACAAGGAAAGGAGTGTATCACCCCTCCACCAGGGGTGGACTCAATTGTGGTATACAGAACGAGGCACTGAGCTAAATCCTGACCTTTTTACTGCCATATACTCCTCATTTATTGCTTGATGAAGCGGATTTATCCTGCGAAACACGTTGCAACCTTGTTTTGGAGTATGTCAATAAATTTTCATCGGTTTTGAAATTGACAGTTCTAGTGTCTGCTTCGGGGAGGGAAGTCCACCACTGCCTCCATAGCAATTTTAAGAATTTTAATACATGTTTTTATCCATTAGGCGCCATTGCTTAACAGTACCTGTAGGTGGAAGTTGAGATTTCCAGTGCATTGGTATTAAGACACTTGCAGCATTAACTAGATGTGAAGTGAGGGATTTCTTATAGGATTTGAGTCCACAATATCATGCAGTAAAAGAGCACCAGGAGCAAAACACCTTAGAACAAGTCAACTGTTCAATAAGTGCATGTACATCCTTCCAGTAGGATTAAAGTAAAAGGCTGGACCAAAAAAATATGGAGGACATCCCCACCACTAGTACCATAATGCAGCATGTATCATGCAACAAAGTGAATATTCCATGTAAAACTGAAGGCGCCCTATACCATCGTGATAATATTTTATAACCAGTCTATCATTCAAAGACCCCTTATGATTAAAGGGGAACTTACGCCTAAACAAAGATACTGTCATTAAGTTACATTAGTTATGTTAATTTAAAATAGTTGATATAATCTCTTACCCACCCTGTTTTAAAAGAAAAGACAAATGTTTGTGATTTCATGAGGGCAGCCATCTTTTTGGTTGAAAGGAGGTGACAGGGAGCATGAGACACAGTTCCAACTGTCCTGTGTCCTGATAACTCCTCCAAGCTGTGCATGCTAGGCTTCAAATCTCAAATTCAGAAATAAAAAAAAAATAAAAAAATTACACCAAAACAGCAGAATGAGAGCAAAAACATCAGAAATCCCATAACGCTTTTCACAACATCAGGTGAAAAATGCCCGGGCAGTTTTCTTCTGTGCAGCTAAAAATTAGGCCTGGGTAAGAAAAACAAAGTTCTGATGCTGTGAAACTGTTAAAGAAATACCAAGCCTTTTCAGTTTTGCTGAGTAGATTTTTAATATGGAGGTTCACTTTAAGGACAAAAACCTTCTGCCACTGGCCTTCATCCATAGTTTGTGGAAGAGGATTTTCAGAAGCATTGCTAGGCTTCAGCCAGTTCAGAAGATAAGGTCTCCACCTTAAGCCTGTTCTACAGATGGGCAGAACAGGCCTAATGCTGGGCATAGACTGTTCGAGAATGCGCCGGTATCGAGCCAGCGCGTCACCACTCGTGCGCGTGGATCGATTCCCGCTCGTCCCTGCGGGCATTCTTTATCAGCCGCTCGATTTCCCGCTATTGTCCGCCCGCGGGGA
Organism: Hyperolius riggenbachi; assembly: GCF_040937935.1. Classification (NCBI taxonomy): domain Eukaryota; kingdom Metazoa; phylum Chordata; class Amphibia; order Anura; family Hyperoliidae; genus Hyperolius; species Hyperolius riggenbachi. Next base: position 372,307,565 of record NC_090647.1, on the reverse strand, counting down.
TCGAGCGGGGAATCTATCCGGCGGGTCATTGGACCTGTCTGATATTATCAATCGAGCCATCAGCGGCTCGATTTGATAAATACACAAACAAACCGTCTATGTCCAGCATAAGGTGTTTTTCCAGTTCAGGCCTGTTCTACAGGCTCTTTCATCTTCCCCTTTGAACCAGTAGCTATGGGTGCCATCAACTACTGAACCTTACTGCATTGTCTCTCATGACTCAATACATTTGAGATTCGATCCATCCTTCCTACCAGACGTTTCTTCAAACTTCCAAAGATCTCAGGAAATCTTCCTTCCATTGTTCTGTGTTAATCACGCTAATTCCAAAGCGGAGAAGCTGCACTGTGTATATGTAAAGGTGGCCATACACTGGTTGATTTGCCATCAGATCGACCAACAGATAGATCCCTCTCTGATCGAATCTGATCAGAGAGGGATCGTATGGCTGTCTTTACTGCAAACAGATTGTGAATTGATTTCAGCATTAAATCGATTCGCCATCTAAGAAGCTGCCACTGTCCCTGGGCCCCCCCCCCCCCCCCCCCCCCGCATACATTACCTGATCTGGCCTGCGCGAGTCCCCCAGTCTCCGTTGTCTTCTTCTCTGGGCTCCAGCTTCGCTGTACTTCCTGTCCGGGGAAGTTTAAACAGTAAAGGACGCTCTCTGTTTTCACTTCTTCCTGTCCTGGCAGGAAGTTTAGACTGTCGGACTCAGAGGCCAGCGGAGAAGGAGCAGCGGAGCAGGTAATTTATTGCGTCGGGCATTCGAACGCTGCTATCGACGGGAACAATCAATTTCGGACGGAAGTGTTTGCGCAACGATTTCACAGCCGATTCGATCACAGTGATCGAATTGGCTGTATATCGGCGGGAAAATCTGTAAGTGTATGGGCCCCTTAAGGCATTGCATCCTACAGTACTTACAAAGTTCTGTTAGGAAAACAGACATTATTGGTACTCTTTGCAGGCCAGAATAAAGGCAGGCAGGCCTCCAAATCCACACTTGCCAGAGGGCTAAGACGAGCTATTATACTGGCAAATGAACAACACAAGTAACCTCCTGTGATTGTTGGAGCTTTGGTAGGGCAGCAACGTGGTCAAGTGCCAATTGTTTTGCTAGACATTACAAATTAAATGTTTTATCTAGTTTCGATCTGACTTTTGGCAGAAGGGTTCTTGAAGGCTTTTGTCTCCCTAAATATTGAGTTCTTGCTTATCTTCTCAGGGTGCTGTCCTGGAGATAACCAGGGAAAGACAGTTACTTACCGATAACATCTTCTCCGGGTATGGTACAAAAAAATGCAGCAAACCACTGGTCTTTTTCCCCGCACGCGAATTTGGATGAAACTTATTGATTTCAGTGGGCTGTAAAATCACACCTGTATTCACGTGCAAAGAAACGGGACAAATTGCATTATAGGAAAATCGGCTTTAGAGTGATATAACAAGTTAACATAGCAACGCTCATGTTAACCCCCATAGCGCTAATGGCTTAACAGGCGGTATTCTTGGCAGGGCTGTGGAGTCGGTACAAAAATCATCCGACTCAGTTTATGAAACCTCCGACTCCAGGTACCCAAAATTGTTCCGACTCCCACTCCTCGATTCCAACTCCTTAGTCTAATTTTTACAAAGGCTATAGACTTGGTTCAAAAATCATCCGACTAACTCAGTTTATTGAAACCACCAACTCCAGATACCCAAAATTGCTCCGACTTTGAATCCACAGCCCTGATTCTCACATTGGTAAAATTACAGTATGCTGCCTCTGCATTACAACTTTACTAGCATATAGTGCATCAGGCCCTATGCTGCACAGGTGGCCATGCACTGTTACATCAAATGGCGTCTGCGTTTCTAGACGTTGCGGCATTTATCCCATTCAGTAACAATGAATGGGCAGCACAGTGTTTTGACAAAAAATGCATGTAGTAGTGCATTGAGATAAAGCACTGCTGCACAGAGCAGAAGTTGGAATGTCGGACATTGTAGTCTATGCTGTTTTGTTGTCCTTGCATATTTCACACTGTACGCTTTGCTGACATGCGCACAGCCGCACATACATTCTCTCACAAGAGTGAGTACACCGCTTACATTTTTGTAAATATTTTATTTATTTCTATAGAGCAATCTTCCATAGCGCTGTATATAGTACAAAACAAATATTGGGGAACATAGACACATAAGAAGTTCAAACAAGGCTGTGGAGTCTGTACAAAAATCATCACTTTATGAAACCACAGACTCCAGGTACTCAACATTTTTCTGACTCCTACTCCACAGCCCTTGCAAGGTTATGGAGTGGGTACAAAAAAATCCTCCGATTCCAACTCTGACTCCTCAGTTTATGAAACCACCGACTCCATGTACCCAAAAATTGCTCCCACTCAACAGCCCTGCGTTCAAAACGTATTTCTGTAATGGTAGTTCTGTGGGTCATTTTTTTTTTTTTTACATCTGAATGTGGGATTTCAAGCCATCTTGCCTGGTGGTTGTTGCGGTTTAGTCCCCACCTCAAAGGAAATCCTTGTATTCCTTGTCCCAGTGACCGTAAGTCCCCAATCCCCATGCAGGCATGGGTGCTTAACTCTAAACACAATGTACTTCTTTGGAGAAGATGGAAGCATCCTACTATGGAGGAATGCAGTAGCAATTGACCAGATACATCCGTTGTGTCCATTTGCTGGAGAGGAAACTAGGGATGCCTGTTAAAAGGAGAAAAATCATTTGTTTAAGCCATGTACATACAGACTGGTGATGCCCTAAAGCGCCTACAGACTTATTAGGCTTTCTACCTTTAGATTCTTTGGCGAGATTGGTGTGAGGGCAGAACTAGCATGAAAGAATGAGGTGTATGGACAGGAAAACTGGGTGAAGGGGAAAGAATAAATGTGTAGTAATGAAACAAACTAGGCATTTGTGTGGGTTGTAGTTACTTAGCAACCTGGATGTGAACAATATAATTGGTATTCAGTCTTGCAGTGAACACAGCTTTCTGCAGTTTTGGAAGAATTTTTTTTTTTTTTTGAGGGTTTATTTTAAAAGTCATTCTGGAGTTGTTTTTTTTTTGAGTCTTTCCATGTATTCGAACAAATAAAGCCTGCCATTGTGTACCATGAAAAAGGTTGGAGCTTTATAAACTGATAATAACTCTGTTATAGCGGTGTAAAAAGGCTTTAAATGAAAAACTATAGAGGACACCGAGAGCGCAATATAGTGTAGTAATTCAGATACCAGGAAGGAATAACATTAATGTGAATAATTACTCACAAACCAGGGTTACCACATAATTAACCACTGTGTTGGCAGGTGGGGAGATTAGACCTGACCCCACTCAGGTTAAGATAGGGTACACCCCTCCACCAAGGGTGGACTATACAATAGATTGACTGTATAACAAAGGTGCCAATGTAGTATAAAGGCAATTTAAAAACCATTTAAAAAGTAGAAGTAGTGATGGACTTACCTCCTCCAAAAAGACACCAAAAAATTGGTATATGACAACAATTTATTCAAAATACTTGGAAAATGGTGCAGCCAAGCACCATTGTTAAATGAAAAACAGACTTTTACCATTTAATATGAAATACTGTATATACTCGAGTATTAGTCTAGAAATTTAGGACTGATTCACTTCATAAAAGTATAGGGGGCGACTTATACACGAGTCACGGGCAACACTGAGCTGAGTTATGTGCGTACTAGTAGTGACATTCCCATTTGCAGCAATTTACCCTGTGGTGATACTTTTAGGAAAGGAAATGCTAAGAAAACACAGGTCTGAAAGTCCTGGCTGCAACCATTACCAAGGAAAGAGGAGGGGTTGAATACTGGGTTGCATAAAAGGGGGTGATTAATTGCATCATTTGGGGGCCTGGAGAAGTTATTGGCTGCACTTAAGGGACAGGAGGGGTTAATGGCTGCAATACTGAATGCAGTGCAGTCATTAACCGCTCCTGAGCCCAAGTGCAGCCATTACTTACGCTGGGATGACTTGTATGTGAGTCAATAAAACATTCCAGCTTAAGAGGGTTGAATATTGGAGTCAACTTATACACAAGGTCGACTTGTATTCAAGTATATACGGTAATAAAAAAAAAGCGGGTACTTGCTGTTTCTCAGTGCATGTTGAGACCTCTGACTTAATTGGCTGTTTGCTTATTCCAGAATACTTTATAGATAGCCAATGTGACTAACGCACATGGGTCAAACTCTGGCCCGTGGGCCAAATTTGGCCCGCAGCGCCATAAAACTTGGCCATCCAGTGCTTTTCTAATTAAAATTGATTTTGGCCCACGGCCACGCTCCCGGCTCCGCCCCCTCCCCCTCCCGCCCATCATCTTTTCTTGTCGCCCCATGATGACGCTTGCCCTGCCCTTCCTCCTGTACTAGTGATAGAGCGTGGCTATGCTCTATCCCTCCCTTGCTCCGCCCCTGGATGCGTCTGGAGGATGGGCTCTCTTCCTCCTTGGCCGTCGCTACTTTACCTCCTGGAGTCTGTCTTAGTGTCACTGCTGATGCCTGTGCTGCATGCCGCGCCGCCAGGCATGCAGCGAAGAGGATCGGGGGAGTGGACTTCATTGCAGGATGCAGCCGCTGACTCAAGGAGGTAAACGAGCGGCGGCTGAGGGAGGGGGAGGCTAAGGCTGGCTACCTACTGGGGGCATTTACCTAGCTAACCTATACTGGGCACCTACTTAGCTAACCTACACTGGAGGCATTTTCCCAACTTAGCCTACACTGGGCACCTACCTAGCTAACCCACACTGGGGGTATTTACCTAGCTAATCTACACTGGGCACCTACCTAGCTAACCTACACTGGGCACCTACCTAGCTAACCTACACTGGGCACCTACCTAGCTAACCCACACTGGGGGCATTTACCTAGCTAACCTATACTTGGTACCTACCTAGCTAACCTATATTGGGGGCATTTACCTAGCTAGCCTATACTGGGGGCATTTACCTAGCTAACATATACTGAGTCCACCTACCTAGCTAACCTATACGGAGTCCACCTATGACTGACTAACCTAACTAACCTATACTGGGCACCTACCAAGCTAACCTATACTGAGGGCATTTACCTAGCTGGGGAGACGGAACACAGAGGACACATGGAGAGATGGGGCACACAGTGGAGACATGAGGTACACAGGAGGACACCATTTGTACAAGACGTTCCTGGAATATGGACGCACCAGGTTTTGTTTGTTTTTTTTCCCCCTGGTTTTTGCCCTCTAAAGCTGGGTGCGTCTTATATTCCGGTAAATACAGTTATGTCGACATGCTTTAAGATAATGTTTACAAATCTGTGCAAATGTTTTCTGTATCTAGTCCCTGAGCAATTGTGGGCTTTGTGTTTTCTGCTGCTCTGTTCTCACTGAAAATATGTGTTTTCTGCAACTAGTCCTTGAGGAATTGTGGGCAGTGCGTTTTCTTTAGCACTTTTTTCACTGGACTGTTTTTACTGGAAAGTTCTTTTTTCTCTGCTCTAACAGCCAAGCAACCGCATAATAGCCTTTATAGAAAAACATTTCCTTGTTACTGCTTTCAGAGCTGCTGCAGTTTTAGTTACTTCGTGGAATTCTGTAAGCCCATACAGGGTTAACCTCCTGTGCTTACATATAGCCTGTTTGAATGACACAGATCAGACAAAGGTGACAGCTTAAATTAGTGATTTCTTGCTAATAGATAATGGAGAATTAAGCTACGTATACCTGGCGATTTCTTTAAACAACTGGTCGTCAGACCCGCGGTGGATCGGTCAAATCCAGTCTCATCAGCCTGCCGACAGACACACCCGGGGATGTACACCCGGGGAAACGGTCGGCAGAACAGTTGCCCCAGGGGCAGGTCTGACGACCCGTCGTTTAAAAAAATCGGCCATGTGTACGCACCTTTAGACAGCCTGTTATCTCTATATACAAACCGCATGAGTTTTTCTCTGTTTCTCTTCTCTGGAAAAGTTGAGGTTCTCTTTTAAAAAGCAGATGAACATATGCCGAGCAGAATATTAGCATTCATAAAGCAGCCAAAGAAAAGAGTAAAAATGTATCTGACAAGATCAAGGCACCGTCCTCCTCAACCTGTAATCATAGTTAAAGGGAACAAGAGACGAATGACCTGGAAAATCAAAAAAAGATTTTATACATACCTTGGGCTTCCTCCAGCCCCATCCGCCTGGATCTCTCCCACGTCACCGTCCTAAGCTGCCTCTATCGCTGGTACCGGGTCCCGTCACTTCCGGACGCAGCCAGTTGTACGCATCCACGGGGACTCCTTCTGTCTCACCGGCGCATACTTTAGGCATTCGCCTGCGCAGTACGGAGGGAGCGCACTGCGCTTGCATCGACTGGCCCCGGCTGGCCGAAGTGATCGGACCCGGTACCGGCAATTGAGGCAGCGTGGGAGCGATCTATACGGATGGGGCTGGAGGAAGCCCCAAGTATGTATAAAATATTTTTTTCATTTTCCAGGTCGTTCGTCTTTGGTTCTCTTTAAGGATGCCCTTCAAAGTAAGGAAAGGTTAGGCACCGGGGAGGGGGTGGTTAAGGTACCCATAAACTACGATTTCTCGTCGAAATACAGCAGATTCGATCACTATGATCAAATCTGCTGTAAAAATGTTAACGCAAATGTTGACCGATTTCCACCTGAAATTGATCTATTCAGTCGTTCTGTCCAGACGGAAAATTTTGCTCGATCGCCAGCGGGGTGGGGAGCGTGTCGTCAGTGTCTGTTGATACGGTGACGACTGACGCAGCAATAAATCACCTGTCCGCTGGCACAAGTCCCCAGGTTCCCACAGTCTCTCATTTCTTCCGGCGACTTCTCCATCTTCACTTCCTGCCCTGTCATGTGAGAAGGCGAAGTTCAAACAGTAGAGGGTTCTCTTCTGTTTGAACTTCCGCTTGTCACAGGACGGGACAGGAAGTGAAGAGGAGACGGAGGAGGACGCTGGAAGAAGGGAAAGCACACACCCGGGGACTAGTGTCGGCAGACAGGTGATGTATTGCTGCTGGTAGGGGGAGCAGGGGCGAGAGGCATTGCGGCAGTTCCACAGGTTGTGAACCAATTTCATGCTGGAATCGATTCAATATCTGTGTGCAGTGTTTGGGCAGCCAATAGATCCCTCTCTGATCAGATTAGATCAGTGGAATCTATCTGTTGGTCGACCTGGTGGCAATCGACCAGTGTATGAGCAACCTTTAAGCATCGCCAGCAGAAGGTTCTGAGAGTAGGGAGAGGAAAGATAATGGTAAACTATTACCTATATTCTACTACATTCATGTAGTAAATTATCAGTAAATTTACCTATATTCTACTACCACTATGAATACTGATATTCTAATACCGCTATCCTGCTCCCTTTTAAACGGGCGTCATTTTGAAATGTATGCAAAATTGTGTGGTTGTGCAATAGAAAGCAAGATGCTGGAATAATGTTAGTTTTGGTAATGGCAAATGTTTTCTGAATAAATTAGAAGGTGCATGAGACTTCAGGTTTACATACATTAGATATATTTCTGTTTACTCACGTTTATTAAAAGGTATTTTTCAAATATAGACATTTAAACTGTTTGAAAAATAACAGTATTTAACACATGTAAATAAAACCGTAGACAATCGGTGAATTATGGCATGACATATTAATAAAACAAATAAATCCAGAGTGAATGAATCTTAGTTATTAAACATGAATATTTCATATTAAATATTAATGTTCCATATCTGACAACCTTACACAAGGAAGTTGACTGACAGAAAGCCGTCTCGGGGAAACCGACTCTGTGGCCCCGAGGCTCCATCTCAAAGAAGAGGAAGAGAGTAGGATTGTCTGGGAATCTTATTGTCATTCAGTGTAGGAATAGAGATTCTTAAGCTAACGTAAGAGCTCTGGCAAGGAGGTCCGTAGGACTTCTATAGGTGGTCCAGTCTTCCCATTTAGCGATAAATTTATCTTGGGAACCGTCCAACGTATATGCTATTTTTTCCATTAATACAATTTGATCAAGTCTCGACAACAAGAGGTCAAAATTAATAGTTGGTTGTTTCCAGTGGAAAGCAATCAACCATTGTGTGGCACCTATGAACACATTTGTTAGGTCTAAAAGGTTTTGGTACCTGCTTGGAGGGTAAAAACAATAAGGCATTTAACATGTCGAATTTGATCTCAATTTTTAAAACATCTTTAAGTAGAGCGGATGTTTTTTGCCATATTTAAGTAGAGCGGATGTTTTTTGCCATATGTCTATTGCTACCGGACATTCCCAGAAGATGTGTTTAATGGTTCCTGAAGTGTTACAACCTCGAAAGCATAATGGGGAGGACTGGGGAAACATTTTCTGGATCCTATCAGGGGTATAGTATCATCTAGTGGCCAGTTTGTAGGCTGTTTCCTTTATAAGATTAGATTTAGAGCTCTTAGCTATATTACTGAAAATACTAGACCATTTACGATCTGTAAGGGGGGAGCCCCAATCAGTCTCCCAATCATGAACATGTTTGGGTTTCTCTTGTGAGGAGTCTTGCAAGTGACTATAAAGTCTTGAAATTATACCAGATTCCGTGTGTGGATGTAGGCAAATTTGTTCATAAAATGTGCCAATACGCTCAGGGGGGCTTAAAGTCGGAGAAGAGAGGAAATGTCGTATTTGTGCATATCTAAAAATTTCAACCTGAGGGATGGATCTATTATGAACAAAAAGGGATAAATGTACTTACCAGCCAGAATTTTCTGGCTATAAGCAAATTGTTATCAATCCACCAATTAAAGGCTTCCGGGTTAGTTAAACCTGGCAAAAAATTTGGATTGCCTTAGTAGGAAAGAAGGGGGGGGGGTTTCACTGAAGCTAGAGAGAAACAAAATCGTATGGTCTTCCATAGCCGTAAGTGTTGCCAAACAATTTTATTCAGTTGGGAGACGAGTTGGGGAGTAAGTATCGGATTCCACAACAGGCTATTAAAGGAGCATGGTAGAATGGCCTCCTGTTCAAATTGTACCCATAATGGGGGAGAGGTAGTATTGTTCCACTGAGTAATTTGGGCCAGTCTGGCCGCAAGATAGTAGTACCAGATCTGAGGGACCGCCAGACCTCCTGCGTGTTTGGGTCTATAAAGGATCCTATTGCGAACTCTCGGGCGTTTGTTGTTCCAAATACATTTATTAAATAAGGTTTAAAATGCCAGGAGTTTTGATTTGGCAATAAATAGTGGGAGAGCTCTGAAAATAAAAAGTAGTTTAGGGAGCAATACCATTTTCACTGCGATGATCCTACCTATCCAGGAAATTGGTATTGAAGACCACTCCTTAAAGGAGTTCTTTCGCGAAAAAGTAGGCAGTTAAAAAAAAATGTGACAGGTTTTGGGCCAGTCCATCTTTTCAAGGGGGATTCTCAGGGCTTTCTTGGTTTTCAACAGCATTTCCTGAACAACAGTTGCAAAATTTAACTGACATAATAGTGTGCAAGTGATTAAGGGAGGCCGGCTGGTATCTTGCTATTTTGGCAGTTAAACTGTTGTTCAGGAAATGCTGTTGAAAACAAAGAAAGCCCAGAGGATCTCCCTTAAAAAGATGGACTGGCCCAAAACCTGTCATCTCTCACATTTTTTAACTGCCTACTTTTTTCGCGAAAGAACCCCTTTAAAGAGAATCTGTACTGTTAAAATCACACAAAAGTAAACATACCAGTGCGTTAGGGGACATCTCCTATTACCCTCTGTCACAATTTCGCCGCTCCTCGCTGCATTAAAAGTGGTTAAAAACAGTTTTAAAAAGTTTGTTTATAAACAAACAAAATGGCCACCAAAACAGGAAGTAGGTTGATGTACAGTATGTCCACACATAGAAAATACATTCATACACAAGCAGGCTGTATACACCCTTCCTTTTGAATCTCAAGAGATCATTTGTGTTTCTTTCCCCCTGCAGCTATCTTCCACTGAAGTGTCAGGCTGTTTCTTCCTGCAGAGTGCAGACAGCTCTGCCTGTATGTAATTCCTCAGTATGTGAAAGCCCAGGCAGCTCAGAGGAGGATTTATCCAGCTTGTAAAAGATAAGAGAGAAGAGAGAAGCTGTCCTAATCTAAATAATACACAGGCAGTGTGCAGAGAGGGGCCTGGAGGGGGGAGATGCATCACAGAACCACAGCACTGAAGAACTTGGCAGCCTTCCAGACACAGGCTGACAAGTCTGACAAGAGAGAGATAAGTTGATTTATTACAGAGATGATGATAGTAGAACATGCTGCAGTAAGCCAGAACACATTAGAATAGCTTTTGGAACTTGTAGGATGATAAAAAACAGGATGCAATTTTTGTTACGGAGTCTCTTTAATAAGGGCTTTAAAGAGAAACTCCAACCTAGAATTGAACTTTATCCCAATCAGTAGCTGATACCCCCTTTTACATGAGAAATGATTTTCACAAACCGACCATCAGGGGGCGCTGTACGACTGATTTTGTGCTGAAACCCCTCCCACAAGAAGCTCTGAGTACCGCAGTACTCTGGGCAAACTGCCACACTGTAACAAGGTTCACAGACAGGAATTAGCTGTTTACAGCTGTCTCTAACAGCCAAAACAGCTAAGAGCAGCTACATAACCTGCCCACAGTAAAAATGTCACCATGTAATAAATGTCAGAATGTAAATCGGGGAGAGGAAAGATTTACAATTTACAATGAGCAAACACTGACTAAATCATTTATACATAATTATGGTAAAAAATGAAGCACTTTTTTTACTACATTATTTTCACTGGAGTTCCTCTTTAAACTTGGTAAGAAGGGGAGCAAGATTTTGTTCGAAGGGAGCTAATGAGTCAGAATAACACCCAGGTACTTAAATTTGTTAATATTCCAGGTGAAAGGGAAATTTGCTTCTATCAATTTTATATGAGCCTGCTGGTAAATTAACTGGCATGGCTACGGATTTAAACATTAACTTTGAGACCAGAGCTTCTCTCCAACATATCTAGGATAGGCAGAAGGGAAGGAAGAGATGTTAATGGCTGGGAAATAAAAAGCAGGACATCATCCGCGTATAGGCTTATTTTATAAATTGAATCTTCTAGCTCATAGCCCTTAATATTAGGATCTGCATTAATAGCTAGGGTGAGGGGCTCCATCATTATTGCAAAAAGCAAAGGGGACAATGGGCACCCCTGCCTAGTACCTCTAGATACCCGAAAAAAATCAGTTACCTCCTGGGATTCTAATTCTACTTTGTGGTAGACTATATAGTGCTGCAATCGCAGTCATGAATGATCCTGTAAACCCCATACGTTTCAAAATCGAGAACAGATAGGTCCAAGATACAGAATCGAATGCCTTGGAGATCCAGGCTTAGGAGCATTAAACGGTTACATTTAGATATATTTCATAACCATACACTATTAGCTTGATTTAAAATTTAACTGACTGATAAAATCAGACCTAGAAAATATAGGTACTGTACTCTGTAAAAGTGTTGCTGGAATTGATATATCTCTTATGTTTGCACTGTCTGTCACACTATCATACAAGAACAATATTTGGGTAGTGGAGGGATGAAATATCACTTCTCCTAAACCCATATAATTGATCAGTACTCAATTGTGGTTTTTTTCAATGATGGTGCGTACCTTTTGTACGTTCATAAAGGATATCTATTTCATACATTTCTGTCTAATTTGATCAGTCTGTAATATTGAATTATAATCAAGCTAAATAGGGAATGGTTATGAATACTCATGAAAGTTTGCTCTTTATCTAATATACAGTGGCTTGCAAAAGTATTTGGCCCCCTTGAAGTTTTCCACATTTTGTCATATTACTGCCACAAACATGAATCAATTTTATTGGAATTCCACCTGAAAGACCAATACAAAGTGGTATACACGTGAGAAGTGGAACAAAAATCCATACATGATTCCAAACATAAAAAAAAAAAAAAAAAAAGCTGCAAAGTGTGGTGTGCGTAATTATTCAGCCCCCGTTGGTCTGAGTGCAGTCAGTTGCCCATCGACATTGCCTGATGAGTGTTAGACTACATAGAGTGCACCTGTGTGTAATCTAATGTCAGTACAAATACAGCTGCTCTGTGACGGCCTCAGAGGTTGTCTAAGAGAATATTGGGAGCAACAACATCATGAAGTCCAAAGAACACACCACACAGGTCAGGGATAAAGTTATTGAGAAATCTAAAGCAGGCTTGGGCTACAAAAATTTCCAAAGCCTTGAACATCCCACGGAGCACTGATCAAGCGATCATTCAGAAATGGAAGGAGTATGGCACAACTGTAAACCTACCAAGACAAGGCCGTCCACCTAAACCCACAGGCCGAACAAGGAGAGCGCTGATCAGAAATGCAGTCAAGAGGCCCATGGTGACTCTTGACGAGCTGCAGAGATCTACAGCTCAGGTGGGGGAATCTGTCCATAGGACAACTATTAGTCGAGCACTGTACAAAGTTGGCCTTTATGGAAGAATAGCAAGAAGAAAGGCATTGTTAACAGAAAAGCATAAGTTTGCCGTTTGCTAACAGCCATGTGGTAGACACAGCAAACATGTGGAAGAAGGTGCTCTGGTCAGATGAGACCAAAATGGAACTTTTCGGCCAAAATGCAAAACGCTATGTGTGGCGGAAAACTAACACTGCACATCACTCTGAACACACCATCCCCACTGTCAAATATGGTGGTGGCAGCATCATGCTCTGGGGGTTCTTCTCTTCAGCAGGGACAGGAAAGCTGGTCAGAGTTGATGGGAAGATGGATGGAGCCAAATACAGGGCAATCTTGGAAGAAAACCTCTTGGAGTCTGCAACTCCAAGACTCAGGGGGCTGAATAATTACGAACACCCCACTTTTCAGTTTTTTGGGTTTTTTTTAAATGTTGGGAATCATGTATGATTTTTGTTTCACTTCTCACGTGTACTCCACTTTGTATTGGTCTTTCACGTGGAATTCCAATAAAACTGATTCATGTTTGTGGCAGTAATGTGACAAAATGTGGAAAACTTCAAGGGGGCAATATACTTTTGCAAACCACTGTATGTCTCTATTGGGATGCAATTGTATTTCACTTGTTTATAATAGTTTATATGACACCTAAGGGTGCTGCTGTTGTGGTTGTTACTATTATTATTCATTTATAAAGCGTCAACCTATTTTGTGGCACTGTAGAAAGTAAGAAACAAACATGGGGTGCAAAATAATACACAAAAGGGTGAGAGCCCTGCCCTTGCGAGATTACAATCTAAAGGAATAGGGGGCGGGGATGGGGTAATATACAATATTCATACCTAGAGACAGTGTGTTTTAGTTATCTAGTAGAAAGTACAACTTGGCCAGAGGTCAAAAGGTGAACTGGGCTATTTTACTCATTCCATTTTAGTCTTATTTTACTACCATTGGGACAGTTTCTTAACAGATTTTTGTTCTTCTACAGGTGCGTATTGCTGCAAAATTTATCACTCATGCACCCCCAGGAGAATTCAACGAGGTCTTTAACGGTATGTAACTTTAATAGAAATCACTCTTTGCCAGGCACTGTAAGTTTCCTCCTAAATGTCAGATGATTATTTTAATCAGTTCTTGCCACAATGCAAAAAAAAAAAATGTAGTGTGTCATGTTACCCAGCACATGTATTGTGTTTTCCTTGTAACGGGGTGACCGCTATTAACTTAGCTAGAGGCAATTTCCTCTTATTCACTTAGGGCCCTGAAACGCCAAAAAGCATTTTGCAGACCTACATTAAAATTGCGGCAAAATCACAGTGATTGTGAATTTTTAAAAAATCGTGATCGCAGCAATTTTGCAATGATTTTAAAGTGACACTGAAGCAAAAAATATCACATAATGAATTGTGTTGTACGGATAATAGAACATTAGTAGAAAAGAAAATAGTCTCATTTTTAATTTTGTTATATAGTTTTTTTTTTATAACATTGCATCATTCTCTAATATTTGCAATGTACACATTACATTTAGCATTCTAAATGATTTCACAGAGCAGGCTAGTGAACTTTTGAACTTTACTCTGCAGAAGAAAAATAAAATACAGTGACAGACACTTGAGATAATAAGCTTTTAGAAGACAGAGCTTTCTGCCACTTTGAAAGTTGTGAAGCTCAGATAAGCTCTTTTACACAGATAATTGGAGTTTCATAACTCTTCCTGTACTGGAAACAATATTAGACTCCTATCTGTGCTGCTAATGTTTTATTACTTAGATGTAAGACACATACGAATCATTCTATCGTAAGTTTATTTTAACTCCAGATTCCCTTTACTGTGTCAATGCGGGCGTTTTTTTTTGTTGTTTTTTTTTTATGTCCAAAGCAAAGTGAGAAATTCTGGCTTTAGTTTTACTTACAGTGGGTAAACAACCTGATCTCCCAGGGATTGGATCTACCCCACACATTTATAAATATGGCATCTAGGCAAAGTAAATAGCTCAGTATTCTCCCCAGGGGCTCTTAACTGAGTCATCCACGCAGAATTTTTGGGAGTGCTCTCTACTCTTTAGAAGAAATTTAGGCCCATATGAAATTAACTTTCTCCTAGGTTTTATTTTCATACATTGTCCATAGCATGACAATAAAACCACCAGCAAGCAAGAAAATACGCAAAATAATTTTGATGGTACTTTTTTTTTCCCACCTGCTTTTGGGACTTTTACAGTTAGAGTGCTAAAAAAAATTATTTTAAAGAGATTAGAAACTGAGAGGAATATAGAAACTGCAATCTTCCTTTTCTGATAAACAATTGCCTGACTTCACTGCTGATGCTTTACCTCCAATGCTGGGCATACACGGCATACTATCTTACAGATAGTGCGCCAGTATCGAGACAGCGGCTCGATTGCCGCTCGTCCCCGTGGATCGATTGCCGCTCGTCCCCGTGGATCGATTGCCGCTCGTTTCTTGCCATTGTTCTTCCTGCCGGTATCGAGCGCAGTATCGATCCGGCAGGGTATCGGACAGGTTGAATATTGTCAATCGAGCCATCAGCGGCTCGATTGATGATATAAAACTAACCGTGTATGCCCAGCATAATGCTAGGTACACACTTTGAGATTTTCTGGCAGATTTACTGTCAGATCGATTATTTCCAACATGTCTGATATGTTTTTTCCGATCAATTTCCGACCGCTTTCCGTTCACTTCAATAGGAATTCGATTGGAAAATGCTCGAAATTCAAATCGGACATGTTGGAAATCGATCTGACAGTAAATCTGCCAGAAAATCTGTGTGTACCGAGCATTCTAGTGTGTCACTAGCCCAGAAGAAGCATACACGTCAGATGCTTTGACTTTAGACTTACTCCTCTAGCTGCATGCTGCTTGTGTGACACACAGACAAAAGTTCAGCATGAACTGCCATTGTTTGGAAATGTGCGTACATACCTGTGAGTAAAGACGCTCATTGGGATCCGATCCCCTTAAGTGACATCAATGGGCCAGGATGTACAGGTGCAAAGTCGACTATATAGCAGATGACATGCACTATTGCCATTGCGTGGGAGGGGGGGGGGGGGTTTGGAGGGATGATTGTGCGTGTGTCGTCATGCAGTGGGCTGGGGGGGGGGGGGGTGGCGTGAACATAGAAAACGTCAGCCACTCGGGTTTGTTTGTTCCGCAAGGCTAATCGCTTCTGGGTCGCTGATTGGGGTCTAGTGCGCACACGCCTGATTATAGACTGAGGCTGTTATCTGTTGGCTCAGCCGTTTTTATTCAAGCATATGTTTAAGGCAATGAAGATGACAGCCTCCGTATTCTTCTCAGTTCGGGTTCCCTTCAGCATATCTTCAGCTCTGTTTTCTCTCCCCTTCCACTGTCCTGTCTTGCTACCACTAGTTGGTTGTCAAAATCCCACTTTTGCAACCCTTGTAGATAATGAGTCAGCGGGGCAAGAAGTAGACGCTCGCTGTGTAATCGGAACTGTGAGGGCTCGTTTCCACTATAGCGAATCTGCATGCGGGCATAGGCAATGCAAGTGGATGGGATTGTTTCCACTTGTGTGTCGTGCAGGTGCGTTTTGGTGTGCGGGGGAAATCTGCACGGCAGAGCCGTCAGATTTCACGTGCGGCCAGAATCCGGGCGAATCGCTTGCAATGCTTTTAATAGGGAAATCGCATGCGGCTTTGTCATGCGGTTTTCCCCGCGATTTCGCATGTAATGTTATGGAAATTTACACAGGCAGTGACATAGTTAAATTCACCTGCTTCTTAGCCATGCGAAGTCACATGCGAAATCGCGGGGGAAACCGCATGCAGAAACTCATCCGCATGCGATTTCGTCCGTTGTGGAATCCATACGATTCCGCACCGCAACAGTGGAAACGAGCCCTAAGGAGTGGCTCTTCACAGCATGAAGTGGGTGAAATGTCACTGCAGCATCTATTTAGTGCTCCCAAATCTCTACAAGTGCTCTCTCCATCTACCCTTTCCACAGCAAAATGTACATTTTCCCACTACCTCAAATCAAGATTCCCAGAATATAACTAAAATCTTTTCTAGCTATACATTGGAAAAATTAGCATTTTCTTGATCTCTCGTGCCTGTTGACTCCACTGTATTTTGCTAAAATGTGTTTTCTCATGCTTATGTACTTCTGCAAATATTTTAATTGTTGCAAAAATAGGCAGCTTTTGTGAAAATTATGGCAAAATGGGCTTGATTCACAAAGCCGATCGTGCTGTAAAAGCACAAGATAAATCTTCTTACGCTCGTTATTTAAACTAGCGGCACTTCCTCTTAGCTCAGGCACGCTAGTGGCATAGTAGCGTGCCCTCCTTGGCATCGGCCGCTCCTTCCATATACCGCCCATTAGTGACAAATCACGGCTGTGATACTTCACTAGTGTGGTCGCTACTATATTAACCTAGTTACTATGTTAATTGGTGTTCAAATATGTTGCAATGCTTCATGTTGGTGTTGATACTGCATTTCCCAAGATTCTAGTATTGGAAGGTGTCCTTATGCAACTGCCCCCTCCCTTTCTGTGGCATAAATGTGTACAGTCAGTCTAGTAGATGTGTATACAGTGGCTGGAAGTATGACATTTATTTAATCTTGCCTGCACCATGCTTTTTGTTATGCAGAACTCAGTAACATTTGTTTGAAGATCTTTTAGATTAACACTTAAAGGGAGGGTTCACGGAGAAGAAAAAAAACGAATCCACTTACCTGGGACTTCCTCCAGCACGTGGCAGGCAGGACGTGCCCTCGACGCCGCTCCGGAGGCTCCCGGTCGTCTCCGGTGGCTCACCCAACCTGGCCAGGCTGGCTTCCAGGTCGGGCTCTTGTGCGCTCCAACGTGCGTCTCACTTGGTCGCGCTGTAGTTCTGCGCCTGCGCAGTACAGCCTGGAGGACGTCCGATGATGTCAGCGCGACCAAGTGAGATGCACGTTGGAGCGCACAAGAGCCCGACCTGGAAGCCGGCCAGGTCGGGTGAGCCACCGGAGACGACCGGGAGCCTCCGGAGCGGCGTCGAGGGCACGTCCTGCCTGCCAAGGGCTAGAGGAAGCCCCAGGTAAGTGGATTAGTGTGTTTTGTTTTTTTGTTTTTTATATATCGCCGCTGATCTTCCCTTTAACTGAATTATCTCACTGTAAAGGTAACCATTCTTCAGATGTTGTATAGGCAGATCGGCCAAGAGACACATCTCTCTTTGATCAAATCTGACCGGAGAGAGATCTGTTGCCTGCCCATACACCAGCAAACCGATTCCCGAGAGATTTCACCATGAAATATCTTGTGAATTGGCCTTATGAGGCCGCAGTCACCAACCCTCCTCCCTCAAATGTGAATGTGCCCCCCGCCCTTGCAATTATTACTTTACCTGTCCACTGTCTCCCACCATTTATCTTTCGCCTGACGGGCTTAAGAAGCTAAGCATGTGGCGGGCTATGCATTAAGACCACGGCGGAGGACAGTGGACAGGTAAAGTATTAAATGCATGAGCAGGGGGCACATTCACATTAGGGGAAACCATGCCGGGGTTTCCGTCGTGTTAATCGCTTGTCCCAATATCACACTCCATTAACGGCCTTGCACCCGATCGACCACATCGGCCTGACATCTTGCAGCATTTCCAATCGATAAAGTTGACTAATTTTGGCTGAATCGTCAATCGGGCATGCTTGTGGCAGCACTGATTTGCACTCTGGTTCAATAATAATTATTGTATTGGATGCTTGATTGGCTGCCAAGCTGACAGATGTATGGGCACCTTAACCACTTCAGGATGAGGGCAATTTTCACATATCCGTGTTGATCCCATTCATTCACCAATAACTTTATTACTACTTATCACACCTAAATGATCTATTTTTTTTTCAGGACAAATAGGCTTTTAGCGTGTAATAATTTTGTTTAGCAATTACCTTATTTTCTATGCATTTTTTTAAAGGGAAAATAAGGGAAAAATAGAAATAACACACTATTTCTCCATTTACATCCAGTATAGCTTTGCAATAAAAAACAGTGCTAGCTATAAGTTAAACCCACAAATTTTATTTGCTTATCCATCCTGGTTATTACAACATTTTAGATTATGTTCCTTGTACAATGTATGGTGACATTTGGAAATGTATTTGGAAATCAAGGTATCTTTTTTTTTTTTTTTTTTCTCTTTTGTTTTTTGCTTTCTCATTGTACACTATCGATGATTACAAGACCTTGTTGCAAAAATAATAGTAATATACCCTCATGGCATACATATTTAGACAAAAAAAGTTCCTAAGGTAAAAATGTTTTTTTCTTTTATATTCTGTAACTTTGTTTTCATTTTACAAGTCTTTTTTTTTTTTTATTTTGGTACATAATATGCAAAAATTTAATTGCTTTTGATTCAGTTTGTGACTAAAAGAATACACAAGACGTGGGCCTCAACTGTAAAACCCTCTAAACTCTATTATACTGCCTATTACAGTTAAAATGTTACCACATATGTCTCGTGTAGTTTTCCTACATCTTTCCCAAGTATGATCATAATGTTGAAATTGACTTTTTATGTTTTTGATTGAATTTGTTCCTATTTTTTATGCCACGTGGATCCAAGCTTTAAGACACTCCACAATGTATTGTACAACTTGTCACGGTTAAAATGATACCACATGTGCCACGTTTAGTAACAAACTGGTGGTGCACTCTACAAAACTACACTGGACATATATATATATATACACGTTGTGTTGTCATAAAGTAGTGAAGAATGTAAGGTTTTAAATATTTTTGTGCTATGCCATGGTATTTTTCTTATTTTCCCATTTTTGTGATGTTTCAGATGTCCGGTTACTGCTCAACAATGACAATCTGCTCAGGGAAGGAGCAGCTCAGTAAGTCTTGACATAAATACTGTGGTTAAAGACTAGAGCCTTATCAAATTCTATGCAGTTTGTTTGTCTCTGAAACAATTTGTGGATCCCATCATCATAATACAATCTAAGAAGTATACTCAGTTTCCATCTTCTGCTTATTTGTTTTGCCACTGATGTACTTCATAGAGCCTTCACAGTATACTGCTTTTACGCGCAGAGCATGTTGTTAATATAACTGTTAGATATACAATGCCAACCTACCATACTGTAAATTGCACAGGTGCAAGTTACAATCTTGTGTCTTTGGATAGCTGCTCCCTAGCCCTCATCTCTAGGAACTCCTCCATTTTCCCTCCCCTGGCTGCATATTCCACAGATCAACCTGCCCTTTGTAATTTTGCAAGAGACGTAGTCCATCATTTTGACTAAGGCCAATCAGATGTAAACAGACTCTTCAAAAGACAAAACACTAGGAAAGCAATGGGGCCAGACTCTGTCTCTGCGAAATGCTAGAAACTCTGTGCCGATCAATTAGCTCCTGTATTCAGACATATTCAAAGCATCTCTCAACTCTCAATTGTTCCGGCCTGTTTTAAAAGCTCAACCATTGTACCAATCCCAAAAAATTCAAAACCTACATGTTTAAATGATTACAGGCCTGTTGCCCTGACATTATTGGTCATGAAAGCATTCGAAAAACTGTTAATGGCTTATCTGAAATCTATCACAGATCCCCTGCTGGACTCTCTGCAATTTGCCTACAGGCCTAATACATCCGCAGATGATGCTGTGAACATGTGTATGCATTAAGTACTACAGCATCTAGACACCCCAGGAACCTACACCAGAATTTTATTTATAGATTACAGCTCTGCATTTAATACCATAATGCCATCTCTGCTACACAGCAAGCTCTCCCAGCTACACATACCTGAATCCATCTGCAAATGGATAACCGATTTCCTAACCGATAGGAGACAGCGTGTTAGACTTGGTAAACACACATCAAGCTCTCTGACCGTCAGTACTGGTGCACCCCAGGGCTGTGTGCTTTCCCCACTGCTCTACTCACTGTACACCACTGACTGCATCTCCACAGATCCATTTGTTAAGGTTCTGAAGCTTGCAGATGACACAACAGTAGTTGGTCTCAAACAAAACGGGGATGAGTCTGCATACAGGCATGTGGTGGGACAGCTTTCCTCCTGGTGCAGCAGCAACAACTAAGGGCAGCACGGTGGCGTAGTGGTTAGCTCTCTTGCCTTGCAGCGCTGGGTCCCTGGTTCGAATCCCAGTCAGGGCACTATCTGCAAAGAGTTTGAATGTTCTCTCCGTGTCTGCGTGGGTTTCCTCCGGGCACTCCGGTTTCCTCCCACATTCCAAAAACATACTGATAAGTTAATTGGCTCCCTCTAAAAATTGGCCCTAGACTACAGTACTTACACTACATAATATAGACATATGGCAATGGTAGGGATTAGATTGTGAGCTCCTTGAGGGACAGTTAGTGACAAGATATGTATATACTGTACAGCGCTGCGTAATATGTCGGCGCTATATAAATACTAAATAATAATAACTAAATGCTCTCAAAATAATGGAGATGATAATAGAATTTAGGAGATCCCTTCCCCCCCCCCCCCCCAGCACCTCCCCTTAACCATAAATGGATCCACAATAACCCAGGTAGTCATTCAAGTTTCTTGGGTCCACGATCTCACACAACCTAAAATGGGATAACAATATGGCCACTATTGTCAAGAAAGTGCAACAGAGGATGTACCATCTACGGCAGCTGAAAAGGTTTGGCCTACCTCAAAATTTAATGGTGCAGTTCTACACTGCAATTATTGAATCCGCCATAACATCCTCTGACTGTATGGTTCAGCTCCTGCTCAGCATTAGAAAAGGGGAGGCTGCAGCGCATCATCTGAACAGCGGAAAGGATAATTGGCTGTAGCTTACCTTCCCTGCAGGATCTTTACGCTAGCCGGTGCAGAAAGAGAGCAACCAAAATTACCTCTGACCGCTCTCACCCAGCTCAACCCATCTTCCAGCGCATGCCTTCAGGAGTAAGATTCCGGTCAATCGCTACCAAAACCTCCAGAAACAGCAACAGCTTTTTTTCCCTCAAGCGGTAGCCATACTTAATGCTGAACCACGTTAGAGCTGCTAGGACTTGATAGTAATCAGCTCAGAACTGTAAAGAAACAATTCTCACATTGCTTACTGCCACTATACTTGCATAAATGTCCTTGACTTGTAATATACACACTGTCTGTATATGCATGTAACAAAACCGACAACACCACACTCTTCTGCTGTTACCGAACAGGTTTTTGTGGATTGAAGCACATTTTTTTTCGGTAAATTGCCAAACTCCTACCGGACCTTAGAACATTTTTATGAACTAGCTTAAAAAAGTCTAAAATACCGAATAGAATTTTACTGACCTGATTTTATTGCACACCCCTTTATAAATCGAGGCTTAAGTCTTTGGGCGGGAGAGTTTTACTACAGGAATAAGCTATTAAAACTTTCCTTTTTTAACATAATTACCAAAACTTGCTTGATGATTGTGAACTTAGTAACATGGTGGGAGGCTGTAGCATCTGTTGCCTAGCATGAAAAACTACATCTTATGAGCAGTGAATGTAAAGCTGGCCATACACGCATCATTTTTTTTTTCTCAGATTGATTAAATCTGTTGGTCATTTGTGATGCAACAAGCCGTATAGATAATAATTTTGATTGCTTTGCAGCAGAAATTGATCAAAATAATCAGGCAAGATAGTAAATTTCAATCAGTCGGACACGGCGGAGGAGTAGTGAGAGATCGATGGCCTATAGCGTTGCCCTATTTAATAGATTTTCAATAGATTTCATGGTAAAATCATTTGAAACTCTGTGTGCAGTGTATGGGGGGTGTTAAATCATCTCTCTAATCCGAGTCAGATTGATCGGTTTGCCACATAAAGTGGCAATCTAAATGTGTATGGCGAGCTTAAACCAAAGTTTATTCTGTACAAAATTGCATTAAGAAGTGTAAAAGGTAAATAAGCCTAAAACTGTGTTGCGTACGGATATGTGATCAAAGTAACACACCTGTTTAACTCTGGAGCATGTAGAAATTGGATTACAAATAGAAGATATAACACACACACCCACACCCTGTGCGGCACAGGTTGCCGAGTATATACAACGCAAGGCATCTCCGTTCACTCTGTGCGGCACAGGTGGCCGTGCATATACAACGCAAGGCATCTGCATTCATAGTTACATAGTTATTTTGGTTGAAAAAAGACATACGTCCATCGAGTTCAACCAGTACAAAGTACAACTCCAGCCCGTCCCCCACATACCCCTGTTGATCCAGAGGAAGGCGAAAAAACCCCCACAAGGCATGGTCCAATTAGCCCCAAAAGGGAAAAATTCCTTCCTGACTCCAGATGGCAATCAGATAAAATCCCTGGATCAACATCATTAGGCATAACCTAGTAATTGTAGCCATGGATGTCTTTCAACGCAAGGAAAGCATCTAAGCCCCCTTTAAATGCAGGTATAGAGTTTGCCATAACGACTTCCTGTGGCAATGCATTCCACATCTTAATCACTCTTACTGTAAAGAACCCTTTCCTAAATAAATGGCTAAAACGTTTTTCCTCCATGCGCAGCTCATGTCCTCTAGTCCTTTGAGAAGGCCTAGAGACAAAAAGCTCATCCGCCAAGCTATTATATTGCCCTCTGATGTATTTATACATCTTAATTAGATCTCCTCTAAGGCGTCTTTTCTCTAGACTAAATAAACCCAGTTTATCTAACCTTTCTTGGTAAGCGAGACCTTCCATCCCACGTATCAATTTTGTAGCTCGTCTCTGCACCTGCTCTAAAACTGCAATATCTTTTTTGTAATGTGGTGCCCAGAACTGAATTCCATATTCCAGATGTGGCCTTACTAGAGAGTTAAACAGGGGCAATATTATGCTAGCATCTCGAGTTTTTATTTCCCTTTTAATGCATCCCAAAATTTTGTTCGCTTTAGCTGCAGCGGCTTGGCATTGAGTACGATTATTTAACTTGTTGTCGATGAGTACTCCTAAGTCCTTCTCCAAGTTTGATGTTCCCAACTGTATCCCATTTATTTTGTATGGTGCTAGACCATTGGTACGACCAAAATGCATGACTTTACATTTGTCAACATTGAATTTCATCTGCTATGTATGTGCCCATATAGCCATCCTATCCAGATCCTGTTGCAATATGACACTATCTTCCTGAGAGTTGATGATTCTGCACAATTTTGTATCATCTGCAAAAATAGCAACATTACTCACTACTGCATCTACTAGGTCATTAATAAATAAATTGAAGAGCACTGGACCCAGTACAGACCCCTGTGGGACCCCACTGCTAACAGTCTCCCATTTTGAGTACGATCCATTGACCACAACTCTTTGTTTTCTGTCCATTAGCCAGTTCCCTATCCATGCACAGAAACTCTTCCCCAGTCCTTGCATCCTCAACTTTTGCACCAGACTTCTGTGGGGAACAGTGTCGAAGGCCTTTGCAAAGTCCAAGTATATCACATCTACAGCATTCCCAATATCCATATTAGCATTCACTACCTCATAAAAGCTGAGCATGTTAGTCAAACAGGACCTGTCTTTAGTAAACCCATGTTTATGCTGAGAAATAAGATTATTTTCTACTATGAAGTCATGTATAGTATCTCTTAGTAACCCCTCAAATAGTTTGCATACAACTGATATTAAGCTTACAGGTCTATAATTTCCTGGATCAGATTGTTTGCCCTTCTTAAATAATGGGAAAACGTGGGCTGTACGCCAATCCACTGGGACTCTGCTAGTTGCAAGAGAGTCACAAAAGATAAGATAAAGGGGCTTAGCTATAACTGAACTTAATTTTCTTAGGACCCGAGGATGCATGCCATCCGGGCCAGGTGCCTTGTCTATTTTTAATTTATTTAGTCTTGCCTTTACTTCTTCCTGCGTTAAGTATTTAATATTACAGTTAGAAGATTGAGACTGTTCTGCCTCTGTAATTTGCAACAGTGCTGTTTCCTTTGTGAAGACAGAAGCAAAGAAAGCATTTAATAACTCTGCCTTACCTTGGTTATCCACCATTGAGTTCCCACCCTCATCCTTTAGGATTCCTATACAGTCAACCTTTCTTTTTTTAGAGTTGATGTACTTGTAAAACTTTTTTGGGTTAGATTTGATATCCCTAGCGATTTGATTTTCAGCTTCGATCTTTGCCAGCCTAATTTCTTTTTTACAATTTTTATTGCACTCCTTATATTTGCTTAGTGCAGCCTCAGTCCCCTCCTGTTTTTTAGGACCTTATAGGCATTCTTTTTCCTCTTCATTTTATCCCTAACCTTTCTATTCATCCATAGAGGCCTTTTTTTATTCCTAGACATTTTGTTTCCATATGGGATATACATACTACAATATTGATTGAGAATACGTTTAAAAGCTTGCCATTTCCCTTCAGTGTCCTTCCCTTGTAGTACATTATCCCAGTTCACCAAACTTAGTGCCTGCCTAATTTGATTGAACTTTGCTTTTCTAAAATTCATAGTTTTAGTGGTCCCGCTGCCCCGTGGCCTATCAGTCACCAGATCAAACGTTATCATGTTGTGATCACTATTTCCCAAATGTTCTTAAACCTGCACATTTGATACATTATCTGGTCTATTAGAAATGATCAGATCCAGTAACGCATTCCCCCTAGTTGGTTCCGTTACCATTTGAGTCAAGTAATTGTCCTGTAGTGCTGCCAGAAATCTGCTGCTTTTACCAGAATGGGTAGCCTCAATACCCCAGTCAATGTCTGGAAAGTTGACCTGTTGACCTGTGCGGCACAGGTGGCCGTGTATTTACAACGTAAGGCATCTGCGTTCACCCTGTGCGGCACAGGTGGCCGTGTATATACAACGCAAGGCATCTGCATTCACCCTGTGCGGCACAGGTGGCTGTGCATATACA
The DNA here is from genome assembly GCF_040937935.1 of Hyperolius riggenbachi. Classification (NCBI taxonomy): domain Eukaryota; kingdom Metazoa; phylum Chordata; class Amphibia; order Anura; family Hyperoliidae; genus Hyperolius; species Hyperolius riggenbachi. The sequence goes on along the minus strand of NC_090647.1, from coordinate 372,282,242 downwards.
ACGCAAGGCATTTTCTTTTCACCCTGTGCGGCACAGGTGGCCGAGCATATACAATGCAAGGCATCTCCGTTCACCCTGTGCGGCACAGGTGGCCGTGTATGTACAACGCAAGGCATCTGCATTCACCCTGTGCGGCACAGGTGGCTGTGTATATACGACGCAAGGCATCTGCATTCACCCTGTTTGGCACAGGTGACCGGGCATATACAACGCAAGGCATTTCTGTTACTGTCTGTTGCGGTGCTGATACCACTTAATTACATGCAGTTGGACTAAAATGCTTGCTGCACTGCATTTACAGCAATGCATGCTGCAGTGCATTACATAAGTGGGAATGTCAAAGTGCAGTCTATGCATCTCTGATGTCCTTGCATATAGCACAATTTGTTTTGCTGAATTGTGTAATGCCTATAGTGTGAGCAAGGCCTAAGGAGGAGGTAATTATTACATACAGTAGGCAATGTGACATGAATACAGAATGGATAGCAAATGTTCACTGATGCAACAATTCAAAATTCAAATAACTGAACTATACTTAAAAGCAAACCTTTAAATGAGGAAGGGGGGGGGGGTGGTGGTTAGACACTTATTCAGTTCTTGCGGATCCTTCTCAAACCCAATACCCTCTTCATCTTCTGGCTCTGGACGAGTTCATCGGCATAAATCAATAATAATTATCTGGACTAGGCATGCTTGAGTAAGGTCCCTGCATGTCCAGTAGAAGGAAGCCATTTGTGCTCTGCGTTTTTTTCCTCCAGACACGGGCGCTTAGTTCTGCTGGGTATGCACACACCTTACTCAAGGATGCCAAGTTTAAATGCACTCGTCCCCGACTTTTGTCATATAGGTTTACAGGAACCCTGTGATTCAATAGGGGGATGTAGCCGAGGCAGCACAGGAGATTTGGGCGCCACCATAGACCGTAATATAAATTACAGCTGTAGTGGTGCACAGTGAGTAACTTGGGCGCCGTCAGAAGACGGAGATTAAAGCTGGATTGTCGCCATAAAAATCAAATTTCAACAGCAACTGGTCTGAGTGTATTAAGTGATAAAGATGCTAATCCTGCATTCAAAACTTACAAAAAAAATTTCTGCTGTTATGGTTTGGATTTATCACATACCTTAGGAGCACTGGCCCTTTAATTGCCATTGTCAAACAGTTGCTTGCTGGGGGATCTTTTTATCTCTAATATTTCTCCTCTTCCCTTTATTTCCCCCTCCTTCCTAATGACATAAGACAGTGCACTCCTAGTATAGACCTCAGTGGGAGTGTCTGAAGACTCTGAGATGAGGGCGGGTAACCAATAGACAATTGGCAAGAGGAGAAAAAAAAGAGGAAATGTCTGGATTAGCTTAATTCAAAGGTAACCAAGATGGAAACTGTCTAGAATAGGATTCTCTGCTTTTCCTTTATAACATTCATAGGAATCATAACGTGGACAGTGCAATACATCTGTTATGTAAGTAGAACTGGTATTTATCTGCTTATATATGTGTTATTTATTTATAGATTAACATGTATGTAACTTTAAGTTACTTTTAAAACACTGTAATTCATCCGCCAGTAATAACTGGCAGCTGAATTACATAATTCCCTACCATCCACGTCAACCTGGAGGGGGAATAGTAATGAAGCTGCCGGGACTTGTGCAGAAGCAGGGTAAGTCCATATATCGGCTGTATCCTGTGCCCAAGTCTCTTGGTGGCAATTTCATATCTTGTAGTAGGATCTGTAGTACTATTCATAGGATTCCTGCTACTGCAGTGTCTGAAAAAAACATTTCAGTTCAGGTACGCTTTAAGAAAGATACATAATATGGCAAATTTTCCCTTTCTTTCTCAGTGCATTTGCCCAGTACAACATGGATCAGTTTACTCCTGTAAGGATTGAAGGCTACGATGACCCGGTAAGAGTCACCTACACTTTGGAATAAGGTTTTCTAGAGGGAGAAAGTACTTAAACTTTGGATGAATCATCTGACCAGACTGTTTTGGTTAGCAATCTCAAGTCTGTTTCTTTCCTGACTGTCGGCAGAGTGAAGTCAAGGGGAAATAAAGCAGGCTAGTTGGAGAACTGAAATAAACATTACAAAATATTTTTGACCTTCAAAGCTTGACAAAACAACCTATGCGTTGTTGCTATGGAGAGGGGTGCAGTGCATGTAGGAGTGGTTTTGATCCAACACTGTCGGCAACACATTGGGGCTGCCACACACCCTAGAACCATCTAGCATATGTACAAAATTTTAGTTATCAACACCACCTGGAAGTAAAGTTGATCTCCGGCTTCGTCACACAGACCTCTTATAACAGGAGCAGTTGACCTTTCAAATGTAAGTAAAGTGAAGAAAATATTTAAAATTTTCAAAAATACAATTTGAGAAATACATTGCATTGTGGAATTCTTATTGCTTTGTTCAAACTAAGCAGGATGTCCAATCTAGCGATTTGTAAAAGCTACAGTAGTAGGCACACAAACTGCACGTGATACCCAACTTTATACCCATAAACCTGTCAGATGCAAAGTCAGATACTTAAAAAGTTAGTGCTTATACACACGCACTATTACTATTACTGCTAGCTACATGATTTATAAAAATAAAAAAAAGTGCTGCGCTGCCCCCTTGCCGCAACAATTGGAACGGCAAGGGGTTTAATATGGTCCACAACTTTCATAGTTTTTAACTCAAAGTATTTGAGATTGTGAGCACCTCTGAGGGACAGTTAAGTGACAAGACAATATACTCTGTACAGCACTGCAGAAGATGTCGGCGCTATATAAATGCTAAATAAAATATATGTATTATTTGACCTGTAGGTCCTTATCACTGAACATGGAGATTTGGGCAATGGAAGATTTTTAGATCCCCGGAATCGAATCGCATTTAAATTTGACCACCTAAGAAAAGATGCAAGTGATCCTCACCCTGATGATGGAGACACAAGTCTGAAGTCCTGGAGAGATGCCTGCGACAGTGCTTTACGAACATATGTGAAAGATCATTATCCCAGTGGCGTCTGCACTGTTAAGTATCTTTTCCATCTTTCCTGAAAGTAGATTTCATGTATTGTAATGTACAGTTAAACCATACTAGTATAATATAGTGAGTATAGGAGAGAGCAGCTCCTGTTAGTGGACACATGAAATGTAGTGTACCAGGATAGCACATTTTATTTTTAAACTGCAATGGCTGAAAGCTGAGAAATGGTGATTTTTTTTTCCTTCTTCCCTGTCAAATGCATATAAAATAATATAAGTCTTAGCATAAACTACTGCCCAATGAAAGCCTAGATTGTCCTGCAAAAAATAATATATATAGATCATTTCAGTGTGAGAATTAGCGATAGTTATTACCGAATGAATGGAAAGAGCTTTTGAGGGGAAAAAAACTGTGGTAGAGAAGTGCTTAAATACGAGCTGTTCACGGTCAATCTAGTACTCAGCGAAGAACAGACAAAAAAAAAGTCAGTTCTCAGCCCAAGTGGGAACATAGCCTGAGGCTTGGTTCACACGTATAAATCTGTACGTATCCAGTCTATCAGTTTTGGATCAGTTTTCTATCCGTTTTACTCACAGGATTGGATCTGTACATCTTTCAAGTGTGAACACGCCCATCACAAACTGATACAAAACTGACAGGACTGGACTGAAAATGTACACCTTTTATGTGTGAACGAAGCCATACAAAACTGATGCCAAATGTCAAAAACTGAGAGGACTGGATACCGTTTTATTTGTGATCCCGGGGCATGGCTGGGTGTATTCTAAAGCTTTGTGTAGCAGTGTGTCTGTGAGGTGATAATGCGCGTTGTATTTTCTCAAAGTGAGGAGTGGGGGTTAAGGTCCGTACACACGCCTGATCAAAGGCAACGACTGGTCCGTCGTCACCTACTGCTGGGCGTGTTTTCAGCAGACAGTACAGCGTGTGTACAGTCTGTCGGTGGACTGATGAGGCTGCGACAGACTGTACACACGCTGTACTGTCTGCTGAAAACACGCCCAGCAGGAGGTGACGACCGACCCGTCGTTGCCTTTGATCAAGCGTGTGTACGGACCTTTATGTTGGATTCTAAATGTCACTAGTAAAATTATATCAACAAGCTATGACATAATGAACAACAATATAGTACATCACTAATTTTAGCAGTAATCCATTCTCCCCTCATTCAGAGGTGTGTATGTGTGTATTTATGTATATACAATTTACACACATTATTCTGATTACCACAGTTTAGTGAATATACCCTTATGGCCACTGAACAAATGGCTAGACAAGAGAAGACACACTTTTCTCCTGGTGGAATCAAAGTGCCAAAGCTGCAGCCACTAGGGTGGGCTCTATAGGCAGTAGCGGTGCCAGGGGGTCTTGCCCAAGGTCTCCTCACTGAATAGGTGCTGGACTACTGAACAGGAAGAGCCAAAATTCAAATCCTGGTCTCCTGTGTCAGAGGCAGAGCCCTTAAAGGTAACCCAAGCTGAAAGGGCTATGGGGGCTGCCATATTGATTTCCTTGTAAACAATGCCAGTTGACTGGCAACCCTGTTGATCTTCTGGCATTAGTAGAATCAAAACCCTGGAACAAGCATATGGCTAATCCAGTAAAACCTGGTCTGCTGCATGCTTGTTCAGGGTCTATGGCTACAAGTATTAGAGACACCAGTTCAGGTGGACTGCCAGGCAACTGGTATTGTTTAAAAGGAAATAAATATGGCAGCCTCCATATCTCTCTTACCTTGGGTTCCCTTTAACCAGTACACGATCCAGCCACTGCTGGATGGCTACATTGATTCTTGAGTATGTGGAGGTTGAAGAACTACAGGTGCGTACACAATCACAATTATCCCTCAGTTCTGCAGGGCCTCAGTTCTGCACAGACTCAATGCTTAGCAACAGCTGAGTGATGATCTGTGCTTATGGGAGGTGAGACAACACTGCTGGGAACTTTCACTTTAAGTTAGGACAACTCTTTGGTAGCCGTATCCTGCACATCATTGATTTTCTGGGTAAATAGCCAATGATATGTCAACTATGCCATATGATAGAAATTTAAACACCAGTAACAGGTACATTGATGCTGTTGTTGCTCCAGAATTTTCAGCATAACAGCGATAATTCTGAATATTTTTTTTTATCAAACTATTGCCATTTACATGAAACAGGTTCTCAAATTTAAGGGCTCGTTTCCACTGTTGCGGTGCGGAATCGCATGGATTCCACCATGGACGAAATCTCATGCGGATGAGTTTCTGCATGCGGTTTTCCCCGCGATTTCGCATGCGATTTCGCATGGCTAAGAAGCAGGCGAATTTAACCATGTCACTGCCTGTGTAAATTTCCATAACATTACATGCGAAATTGCACGCGAAATTGCGGGGAAAAGCGCATGGCAAAGCTGCATGCGATTTTCCCTATTAAAAGCATTGCGGGTGATTCGCCCGCATTCCAGCCGCACGCAAAATCTGACGGCTCTGCCGTGCAGATTTCCCCCACACACCAAAACGCACCCGCACGACGCACAAGTGGAAACCATCCCATCCACTTGTATTGCCTATGCGAATCCGCATGTGGTGCTCGCATGCGGATTCGCTATAGTGGAAACGAGCCCTGAAGCTGCTTTTCCTTTTGCATGCAGTAATTGTGCAGTATTCATTGTATCCATTACAGTTCCTGCCACTGAAGCATGTGTTGTTTTCATCAGGTCTATGGAAAGACAATAGATGGACAGCAGACCATCATAGCTTGCATTGAGAGCCACCAGTTCCAGCCTAAGAACTTTTGGTATGTCTTGCCTATGTTTGTGGGTAATTTGCTTAATTGCATGTGTTATATACTTAAATGTTATGTATATTTGGGTTATGATGTGCTTCCATTTCAGATATTTTGTGAGCTAATCAGGCAACCGAGTGATGTCATATACTATGTGTAGTGGAATCCTTTTATAGGAAACGCCAAGGGACCGGGCAGAGTAGTTTACTATATCAGAAATTGTCATCCTAAAGCACATAAAGTATACTGTAGTACTGTATGTTCATTCAGTCAATAATTGGGAGTAATTTTTTTGTGGTTGAATTCAAACCCCAAACAGTACGGTTTTTAAAAAAGACAATTCAGACAAACTTATAAACACAATGCAATTTTCCGTCAAAACGAAGGGTTGAATTTCTGTTATGTCCTATCTGCCCCCGATTGAAAACGGGATCCATTTTCAGATTGGTACTGCACAAAATTGATCCAGTTCTTAGTCGGAAGCAGATTGGACATGCCGGAAATTGATTCGACCTATCGATCTGACAGAAAATTGCATTGTGTACACCAAGCTAGGTTTCACCAGTTGATGCAGTGGTGCACCGGCTGATACAGTCACACAGGTCCCTCAGTTCATCCATCAAACCCAGCCTGATTAAATGCCACCAGTGATCAATACATACAGTAAAAAAAAAAGTGACTGGGTCTCTACCTGGATAAATGCAGTTAGAGCACTGTTTTTTTTATTGCACCATAGTGATAAAACACAACGTTTTGGCCGATGGGCCTTTATCAAGTGTTACAGCACAAAGTCAATACTCACAAATATATAACACACCATGGATAAAAAAACACACCCAAAGGGGCGGGCACATATTTAAAGAACACTTGTCCAATTTCTTTTTTTTTTTTTAAAGGGGCAATACGCTTCATCCAAAAAATATTCATAAAAAGCATTTTAAATTGAATTCATTGTTCAGTCAATTTGCTAAAGTACTTAGCTTATTGATCCATCTATGTTCTCGTCTCAACAATGATATCTCTCCGTCCATTCCTTCTGCAATAATGACTTTTTCAAGAACGCACCAGCGTAGTTCACCAACCGTGTGATCACAATCGTAAAGTGTTTCCCTATGGGAGAGTCAAATTTCCTATTAGGATCATCATGGTATTTTCTATACAAACGGATGTTACATCGGTGTTCGTTGAGTCTCACACTCACCTCTCGGAAGTTTGTCCCACATAGCCCATCCCACAGGGGCATTTCAAAAAATAAATAACATTAGAAGTAACACAAGACATTTAATATTAATTTTATAGCCCCTGGTGGGATGTTTAATGTGGTCGCCTTTTATGATGCTGGAACAGTGTTGGCAATTTAAACAGGAAAAAGTTCCCATCTTTTTGGCAGGAAAGTCCTTTCCTGAACAACGTGCTTTTTAATATCAGCTTTCACTAGTTTATCTCGGAAAATTTTTCCTTTACGATAAACAAAAGACGGAGGGGAGGAGAATACCTTAGACAACAGAGGGTCAGCTTCAATAAGTTACCAATTTTCCAAAATCGTTTTTTTCACTAAATTAGCATGATTGTCATATGTAGAAATGAATTGTATTTTCCTGAAGTCCTGTACTCTAGTTCCCTTCTACCTGAGATCTTTCCTGTCCAATTGCGCAACCAATTGTGCCGTATCTTTCACTTCCTGTGTAGTGTAACCCCGTGCTGTAAAATTTTTGACAAGTTTCTCAGCTTGTTTAGCATAAGCAGCATCACTAGATGTGATGTGTCTTGCTCGACTAAATTGGCTCTTGGGAAGCCCCCGTATAAAGGATCGTGGATGGCAGCTCGTTGCCAATAAGGCATTATTGCGGTCAGAACTTTTTCTGAATAAATCAGTGTGGAACATATTTCCATCAAACTGCACATCCACATCCAAGAAATGTAAATTGGTGCAGTGGCATTCAAGAGTGAACCTAATCGAGTCATGGCAACAATTGATTTCTGAGACAAACTGTTTAAGGCTCTCCTCGCTTCCCTTCTTGCTTTTCTTTTATGGTTGTGGACTATTACACCCTGAAGGATCCAGGTGTGGACTGGTTGACTCCCTGACCTAATTAGATTTACCATTGCAGTTGAGCTCCAGGGACTGCTTTTCTTCTCCCTCAATCCATACAGTACCATAATCAGGCAGCAGTTTACCAGATAAAGCAGTCTTTTCGCACATACACTAGCCGTTAGTCACACAGTTCCCTAGTTTAGCCAGCAAACTGCCCGATTAAATATGACCAGTGCTGTATACATACTGTAACAAGGCAGCAGCTCACTAGTCGACACAGTTGTGCATCAGCAAGTACAGTAGCACATTTCCTTCAGTTCAATCAACAAAGCCTGATAAAATGCAGCGTTCAATACATGTTGTACAGTAATCAGGCAGCAGCTCACCAGTTGATGCAGTCTTTTTAGCCAGTGGCACCGGCTAGTACAGTAATAAAGGGAAATCCATGCAGGCCAGAGAAGCCTGAAGAGAGCAGCTGGATACAAAGAGCAGAGGGCTCAAATAACAGGTTTACTTAACCTGAAGTTCTATTATATATGGATTTATTATACCAGGCGTTACGTGCATATACTTATAATGGAGCTTAGCCAGGACCTGGAAAAGTAGTTTACTTTTATCCATAGTTTTACTATAGCCGAGTTTACTATAACAAGATTATACTGTATTAGTAATGCAAACTTTGTGAATAGGAACAAGTATGCAGACAGTAAAGACTGAAGAAAACAGATTGGCTTAAACTAGGTATAAAAAAACAGCCGGTATTTGAGGCCTACTTTATTAGTATAGTCAACCCATAGAGCCCAGGTTGTAGCAAAGTTAGGCATGTGATCCTCAATAATGGCAATCATTTCTTCATCATTTGTTCCTAAATCATGATTGTATGCACCTTGGAAACCATGGGTTTTAAATCTAGGTTGTGAATCGTTCCATTTAGATGTTAAATAAGATTTGGCAGATGTTGCAGTGTTATGTGAGTTGGTGGGTAGGATGATGCATATTGATGGCCGTATTGCCTAGTAACAGAATTGCTGGGTCCTTAATGAATGAGAAAATACGGATATCTGTGCAGCAGCCAATTTTTAACATTGAGCAGTGTTATTAGCTGGCACTGAAATAAACTGATCCCGAGGGAGAAAGACAAGTTGGAGGCATCTAACAATAGTGTCAGTTGATCGTTACGAACCAACAGATTACTAATGGAATTGCTTAACGTGTTCTGATGCTTTATTTTCTCCTGTGATCGTCATGGGTGACCGAACTGTAATGTCTGTATGTAGCTTTAGTCTGACTATGGATTTGATTGTGCCAGCTATTTTGGCCACAACCAAAGTACCTTGGCATATGCTTGTGTATGGTTATTATGATGAAAAACCTATTACGCTTGATGGAGTGAACATCAGTAGAGTTGAGAATATACCTGATGGTGCAGGAGGATTGATACATTGTGGCACAGGAAGGAGAATTTCAGAAGCAGTGGCTGGAACTATTATTCAACATCCAATCAAAATATGAACTTGGAATTGACTGAGAGTTATACTGTTCATGCAGTAGAAAGACCAAATGCCCAAGACAAATTGATAACGCATTTCATCTACTTTAAAAACCACTTCAGGATCAGTTTTTTTTCCCTTAAAACCGAAACCACTCACATTTCAGCATTCCTCCCTTTCATTCAGCGATAACTTTATTGTTACTTATCACACTGAAATGAACTATATATTGTTTTCGCCACAAATTAGGCTTTCTTTGGGTGGTAGTTTTTGCTATGAATTATTTTATTTTATATGCATTGTAAAGGGAATAAAAAGGAAAAAAAAGAATAAAATGATGATTTCTCAGTTTTCAGCCATTATAGTTTTAAAATAAAATGTGCTTCGATACATAAAACCCACACGTTTTATTTGCCCATTTGTCCCGGTTATTACAACGTTTAAATTGTGTCCCTAGTACAGTGTATGGCGATAATATTTTATCTGAACATAAAGGAGAATTTTTCCGTTTAGAGATTTCTAATACGATTTCACTTATTACAAGACTTTTTTTTTTTTTGCGCCCAAAATTAACATTAGTATACTCTAATGACATCCATATTAGAAAAGTCCCTAAGGTAACTATTTATGTACAAAAAAAAAAAAATGTGTTTTTTTTTTAACAAATATTTTATTTCTGTAACTGTGGGGCAGGGTTGGAAGGGGTTAAATGTAATATAAATAATAATAATAATAAACTTTCTATGTAAAACAGTATACTGGTATAATTAGGTGTATTTTTACTTTTTGGCTACAAGATGGTGCTACTGAGACCGTGTTTCTATTAATAGAACACGGAAGAACAGTGAAGTGTTGGGTCTGAGAGCTTGTGTGACCCTTTCAAGCTTTCTGAGGACAGGGGAACTGTGATCTGGATTGAGAATAAAAGATTCTCACATCCTGATCACAGATGGAGGGGGCTGGGACAGTGGATCGACGGAAAACAGTGGGGGGGGGGGGGGGATCATGAACACTATGGTAAGGCAGCAGTACGCATATCTATCCCCCTGCTCTGCACGTGAAGTTTAAAGGGGCGTAGATATGTGTACCAAGAATCCTAAAGTGGTTAAAATGTCTTCATAACTAATGGAACAATAACAAAAATCGGAAGATGGGTAAAGTGCAGTATAAAGTTTCATCCATGTTAATGGAATATATTTATTCTTCTTGCATAGGAATGGCCGTTGGAGGTCTGAATGGAAGTTTACTGTTTCGCAGTCTACAGCTCAACTAGTTGGAGTACTTAAGATCCAGGTAAACAGCTAGCCAGTTAAAAACAAACAAACTACAAATTGAGGGTATTATAGCAGGGGTGGCATACTCGAATACAAAGTGGACGAAATTGAACACTGGGACTAAGTTTTGGGCAACCTTAACCACTTGCCGACCGCCTACTTCATATTGGCGGCGGCAAAGTGGCAGCCCCAGGACCACGTAACGCAGAATGGCATCAGGTCCTGGGGCACTCTTTGGCCGGGGATCGCGCGCTGGGATGCGCGCGCATCCGCCGGCAATAGGCTCCACCCACCCGCGACGTCAACCCGCCGGCCAATCGGAAGCGCCGGCGGGTTGTTAACCCGACGATCGCCGGATAGGAAGCGTATAATACGCTTTGTAATGTTTACAAAGTGTATTATACAGGCTGCCTCCTGCCCTGGTGGTCCCAGTGTCCGAGGGACCACCAGGGCAGGCTGCAGCCACCCTGGTCTGCACCCAAACACACTGATCTGCCCCCTGATCGCCCACAGCACCCCTCAGACCCCCCCCCTGCCCACCCCCCAGACCCACCCCCCCCCCCTGCCCACCCCCAGACCACTGTTTGCACACAATCACCCCCCTAATCACCCATCAATCACTCCCTGTCACTATCTGTCAACGCTATTTTTTTTTTAGTCCCTAAACTGCCCCTGCTCCCTCCTGATCACCCCCCCACCCTCAGATTCTCCCCAGACCCCCCCCCCCAGACCCTCCCCCCCCCCCTGTGTACTGTATGCATCTATCCCCCCTGATCACCGTCAATCACCCCCTGTCACTGCCACCCATCAATCAGCCCCTAACCTGCCCCTTGCGGGCAATCTGATCACCCACCCACACCAATAGATTGCCCGCAGATCCGACATCAGATCACCTCCCAAATCCATTGTTTACATCTAACATCTATTCTCTCCTCTAAACACCCACTAATTACCCATCAATCACCCCCTATCACCACCTGTCACTGTTACCCATCAGATTAGACCCTTGCGGGCACCCAATCACCCGCCCACACGCTCAGATTGCCCTCAAACCCCCCCCCCCCCCCCCCTTATCGATTCGCCAGTGCATTATTTACATCCGTTCTTCCCTGTAATAACCCACTGATCACCTGTCAATCACCCCCTGTCACTGCCACCCATCAATCACCCCCTGTCACTGCCACCCATCAATCACCCCCTAACCTGCCACTTGCGGGCAATCTGATCACCCACCCACACCAATAGATCGCCCGCAGATCCGACATCAGATCACGTCCCAAGCGCAGTGTTTACATCTATTCTCTCCTCTAAACACCCACTAATTACCCATCAATCACCCCCATCACCACCTGTCACTGTTACCCATCAGATTAGACCCTAATCTGCCCCTTGCGGGCACCCAATCACCCGCCCACACCTCAGAACGCCCTCAGACCCCAGCCCTGATCACCTCGCTAGTGCATTGCTTGCATCTATTTCCCCCCTCTAATCACACCTTGAGACACCCATCAATCACCTCCTGTCACCCCCTAGCACACCTACCCATCAGATCAGGCCCTAATTTGCCCCGTGTGGGCTCCTGATCACTCGGCCAAACCCTCAGATCCCCCTCAGACCCCCTTCCGTTCACCTCCCCAGTGCATTGATTGCATCTATTTTCCCCTCTAACCGCCCCCCTGAGACACCCATCAATCACCTCCTGTCACCCCCCTAGCACTCCTATCCATCAGATCAGGCCCAATACATCCTGTCATCTAAGAGGCCACCCTGCTTATGACCGTTTCCACAAAATTTGCCCCCTCGTAGACCACCTGTCATCAAAATTTGCAGATGCTTATACCCCTGAACAGTCATTTTGAGAAATTTGGTTTCCAGACTACTCACAGTTTTGGGCCCGTAAAATGCCAGGGCAGTATAGGAACCCCACAAGTGACCCCATTTTAGAAAGAAGACACCCCAAGGTATTCTGTTAGGTGTATGATAAGTTCATAGAAGATTTTATTTTTTGTCAAAAGTTAGCGGAAATTGGATTTTTATTGTTTTTTTTTCACAAAGTGTCATTTTTCACTAACTTGTGACAAAAAATAAAATCTTCTATGAACTCACCATACCCCTAACGGAATACCTTGGGGTGTCTTCTTTCTAAAATAGGGTCACTTGTGCGGTTCCTATTCTGCCCTGGCATTTTAGGGGCCCTAAACCGTGAGGAGTAGTCTAGAAAACAAATGCCTCAAAATGACCTGTGAATAGGACGTTGGGCCCCTTAGCGCACCTAGGCTGCAAAAAAGTGTTACACATGTAGTATCGCCATACTCAGGAGAAGTAGTATAATGTGTTTTGTGGTGTATTTTTACACATACCCATGCTGGGTGGGAGAAATCTCTCTGTAAATGGACAATTGTGTGTAAAAAAAAATCAAAAATGTCATTTACAGAGATATTTCTCCCACCCAGCATGGTTATATGTAAAAATACACCACAAAACACATTATACTACTTCTTCTGAGTACGGCGATACCACATGTGTGACACTTTTTTGCAGCCTAACTGTGCTAAGGGGCCCAAAGTCCAATGAGTACCTTTAGCATTTCACAGGTCATTTTGAGACATTTGGGTTCAAGACTACTCCTCACGGTTTAGGGCCCCTAAAATGCCAGGGCAGTATTGGAACCCCACAAATGACCCCATTCTAGAAAGAAGACACCCCAAGGTATTCCGTTAGGAGTATGGTGAGTTCATAGAAGATTTTATTTTTTGTCACAAGTTAGCGGAAAATGACACTTTGTGAAAAAAACAATTAAAATCAATTTCCGCTAACTTGTGACAAAAAAAAAAAATCTTCTATGAACTCACCATCCTCCTAACGGAATACCTTGGGTTGTCTTCTTTCTAAAATGGGGTAATTTGTGGGCTTCCTATACTGTCCTGGCATTTTAGGGGCCCTAAACCGTGAGGAGTAGTCTTGAAACTAAATTTCTCAAAATGACCTGTGAAATCCTAAAGGTACTCATTGAACTTTGGGCCCCTTAGCGCAGTTAGGGTGCAAAAAAGTGCCACACATGTGGTATCGCCGTACTCAGGAGAAGTAGTATAATGTGTTTTGGGGTGTATTTTTCCACATACCCATGCTGAGTGGGAGAAATATCTCTATAAATAGACAATTGTGTGTAAAAAAAAAAATTAAACAATTGCCATTTACGGAGATATTTCTCCCACCCAGCATGGGTATGTGTAAAAATACACCCCAAAACACATTATACTACTTCTCCTGAGTACGGCAATACCACATGTGTGGCACTTTTTTGCAGCCTAACTGCGCTAAGGGGCCCAAAGTCCAATGAGCATCTTTAGGCTTTACAGGGGTGCTTACAATTAGGCACCCCCAAAATGCCAGGACAGTGAACACACCCCACAAATGACCCCATTTTGGAAAGTAGACACTTCAAGGTATTCAGAGAGGAGCATAGTGAGTCCGTGGCAGATTTCATTTTTTTTTTGTCGCAAGTTAGAAGAAATGGAAACTTTTTTTTTTTTTTGTTTTTTTTGTGTCACAAAGTGTCATTTTCCGCTAACTTGTGACAAAAAAATAAAATCTTCTATGAACTCACCATGCCTCTCACTGAATACTTTGGGATGTCTTCTTTCCAAAATGGGGTCATTTAGGGGGTTTTTGTACTATCCTGGAATTTTAGCCCCTCATGAAACCTGACAGGTGCGCAGAAAAGTCAGAGATGCTTGAAAATGGGAAAATTCACTTTTGGCACCATAGTTTGTAAACGCTATAACTTTTACCCAATCCAATAAATATACACTGAATGGGTTTTTTTTTATCAAAGACATGTAGCAGAATAACTTTCGCGCTCAAATGTATAGGAAATTTTACTTTATTTAAAAAATGTCAGCACAGAAAGTTAAAAAAGTCATTTTTTTGACAAAATTCATGTCTTTTTTGATGAATATAATAAAAAGTAAAACTCGCAGCAGCAATCAAATAGCACCAAAAGAAAGCTGTATTAGTGACAAGAAAAGGAGGTAAAATTCATTTAGGTGGTAGGTTGTATGACTGAGCAATAAACCGTGAAAGCTGCAGTGGTCTGAATGGAAAAAAAGGCTCTGGTCCTTAAGGGGTTTTATGACTGCAGTCCTTAAGTGGTTAAAGAGGAACTCCAGTGAACATTTTACTGTTGGCAGGTGATGTAGTTGCTGCATGGTTTTTGGCAGTTGGAAACAGCTGTAAACAGCTATTTCCCACAATGCAACAAGGTTCACAGACAGGAAACTGCCAAAAGTTTGAACTTTTCTCGTGGGAGGAGTTTCACCACAAAATCAGTCGTACAGCGCCCCCTGATGGTCTGTTTGTGAAAAGGAATAGATTTCTCATGTAAAAGGGGGTATCAGCTACTGATTGGGATAAAGTTAAATTTTTGGTTGGAGTTTCTCTTTAACCACTTGCCAACCGCCTTAAGCCGATGGGCGGCGGCAAGGGCTGGGCCCAAACAACCGCAATACGCCCATCGGCGGTGGCGGCGGGCGTGGTTATGCGGCGAACGTGTCATTCGGGACGTGATCAGCCGCCGGCGACAGGCTCCGCCCTCCTCACGCTGTAACCCGCCGGCCGTTCGGAAGCGCCGGTGGGTTACTAGCTGCCCGATCGCCGCCATGGATGTGTATAATAGGCTTTGTAATGTATACAAAGCCTATTATACAGGCTGCCTCCTGCCCTGGTGGTCCCAGTGTCCGAGGGACCACCAGGGCAGCCTGCAGCCACCCTAGTCTGCACCCAAGCACACTGATTCCCCCCCCCCCGACCACTGTTTGCACCCAATTACCCCCCCCCCCCCAATAACCCGTCAATCACTCCATGTCACTATCTGTCAACGCTATTTTTTTTTTCTAAACCTAAACTGCCCCCTGCTCCCTCCAACCCCCACCCCTCAGATTCTCCCCAGACACCCCACCCCCCCCCCCCCCCGCCCCCCCTGTGTACTGTATGCCTCTATCCCCCCTGTAATAACCCACTGATCACCTGTCAATCACCCATCAATCACCCCGTCACTGCCATCCATCAATCAGCCCCTAACCTGCCCCTTGCGGGCAATCTGATCACCCACCCACACCATCAGATCGCCCGCAGATCCGACGTCACATCACCTCCCAAGTGCATTGTTTAAATCTGTTCTCTCCTCTAAACACCCACTAATTACCCATCAATCACCCCCTATCACTGCTACCCATCAGACTAGACCCCTATCTGCCCCTAGGGCACCCAATCACCCACCCACACCCTCAGAACGACCTCAGACCCCCCCAGACCTCCCCCCCCTGTGTACTGTATACATCTATTCTCCCCTGCAATCACCTGTCAATCACCCGTCAATCACCCGTCAATCACCCGTCATTCACCCATCAATCACCCGTCAATCACCACCTGTCACTGCCAGTTATCAGATCAGACCCTAACCTGCCTCTTACAAGCATCTGATCACCCTCCAACACCATCAGATTGCCCCAGACCTACCCTCAGATCACCTCCGAAGTGCATTGTTTAAATCTGTTCTGACATCTAATCACCCACTGATCACCCATCAATCACCCCCTGTCACTGCTACCCATTAGATTAGACCCCTATCTGCCCCTAGGGCACCCAATCGCCTGTCCACACCCTCAGAACGCCCTCAGACCCCAGCCCTGATCACCTCGCCAGTGCATTGCTTGCATCTATTTCTCCCCCTCTAATCACACCTTGAGACACCCATCAATCACCTCCTGTCACCACCTGTTCCCCCTAGCACACCTACCCATCAGATCAGGCCCTAATTTGCCCCGTGTGGGCTCTTGATCACTCGGCCAAACCCTCAGATCCCCCTCAGACCCCCTTCCGATCACCTCCCCAGTGCATTGATTGCATCTATTTTCCCCTCTAACCACCCCCTGAGACACCCATCAATCACCTCCTGTCACCCCCCTAGCACTCCTATCCATCAGATCAGGCCAATACAACCTGTCATCTAAGAGGCCACCCTGCTTATGGCCGGTTCCACAAAATTCACCCCCCCCAATAGACCACCTGTCATCAAAATTTGCAGATGCTTATACCCCTGAACAGTCATTTTGAGACACTTGGTTTCCAGACTACTCACGGTTTTGGGCCTGTAAAGATGCCAGGGCAGTAGAGGAACCCCACAAGTGACCCCATTTTAGAAAAGACACCCCAAGGTATTCTGTTAGGTGTATGACGAGTTCATAGAAGATTTTATTTTTTGTCAAAAGTTAGCGGAAATTGATTTTTGTTTTTTTCACAAAGTGTCATTTTTTCACTAACTTGTGACAAAAAATAAAATATTCTATGAACTCACCATACACCTAACAGAATACCTTGGGGTGTTTTCTTTCTAAAATGGGGTCACTTGTGGGGTTCCTATACTGCCCTGGCATTTTAGGGGCCCTAAACCGTGAGGAGTAGTCTAGAAAACAAATGCCTCAAAATGACCTGTGAATAGGACGTTGGGCCCCTTAGCACACCTAGGCTGCAAAAAAGTGTCACACGTGGTATCGCCGTACTCAGGAGAAGTAGTATAATGTGTTTTGGGGTGTATTTTTTACACATACCCTTGCTGGGTGGGAGAAATCTCTCTAAAGGGACAATTGTGTGTAAAAAAATCAAAAATTTGTCATTTACAGAGAGATTTCTCCCACCCAGCATGGATATATGTAAAAATACACCACAAAACACATTATACTACTTCTTCTGAGCACGGCAGTACCACATGTGTGGCACTTTTTTGCAGCCTAACTGCGCTAAGGGGCCCAAAGTCCAATGAGCATCTTTAGGCTTTACAGGGGTGCTTACAATTAGGCACCCCCCAAAATGCCAGGACAGTGAACACACCCCACAAATGACCCCATTTTGGAAAGGAGACACTTCAAGGTATTCAGAGAGGAGCATAGTGAGTCCGTGGCAGATTTCATTTTTTATTTTTTTTTTTTGTCGCAAGTTAGAAGAAATGGAAACTTTATTTTTTATTTTATTTTTTTTATTATTTATTTATTTTTTTGTCACAGTGTCATTTTCTGCTAACTTGTGACAAAAAATAAAATCTTCTATGAACTCACCATGCCTCTCAGTGAATACTTCAGGATGTCTTCTTTCCAAAATGGGGTCATTTGGGGGGTATTTATACTATCCTGGAATTTTAGCTCCTCATGAAACATGACAGGTGGTCAGAAAAGTCAAAGATGCTTCAAAATGGGAAAATTCACTTTTGGCACCATAGTTTGTAACTGCTATAACTTTTACCCAAACCAATAAATATACACTGAATGGGTTTTTTTTAATCAGACATGTAGTACAATACATTTGGACAAAAATGTATACAGAAATTTTACTTTATTTGAAAAATGTCAGCACAGAAAGTAAAAAAAAAATCATTTTTTTGACAAAATTCATGTCTTTTTTGATGAATATAATAAAAACTAAAACTTGCAGCAGCAATCAAATAGCACCAAGAGAAAGCTGTATGAGTGACAAGAAAAGGAGGTAAAATTAATTTAGGTGGTAGGTTGTATGACCAAGCAATAAACCGTGAAAGCTGCAGCGGTCTGAATGAAGAAAAAGGCTCTGGTCCTTAAGGGGCGAAAAGACTGTGGTCCTCAAGTGGTTAAAGGACTTATGATGCGAATCCTAAAAAAAAAGTTATGTACCTCTTTCAAAGACCATTTTTCTTGGGAGACCATCCGTGCCCTCCTTTTCACCTTCAAATGCTGTATTGCCTGTCTCCAGAATCGCCGCTTTAAATGTATTCCTGCGCTGACCACATAGCCGCTAGTGCGGATGCGCAGGTGTTGAGCTCTGACCTCCCCGCGTCCTCTTTCCCAGCAGTCTCATACGTGTCATGTGGGCGGGATTACATGACAGATGTACTTCAGAGTAATGCTCTTTGAAAGAGGTACATAACTTTTTGTTTTGTTTTGTTATTTTTTTTTTTAGGATTCACATCGTAAGTCCTTTAATATCTAGTGGCCAGCTCCCTCCCTTAAAAAGCTCCCTGAGGTCTAATTGTCCCCCTCCCTCCTCTATACACCAGTTCTCTGGTGTCTTGCGGTCCTCCCTCCCCTATAAAATTCCCTGATATTTAGTTATCCTCCCTATACAGTTCCCTGGTGTCTAGTACCCGCCCCCTCCCCTATATAGTTCCCTGAGGTTGAATTGCTTCCTGTTCTATATACCATTTCTCTGGTGTCTTGTGGTCCTCTCTCCCCTATAAAATACCCTGATATTTAGTGATCCTCCCCTATACAGTTCCCTGGTGTTTAGTGTCCTCATTTCTCCTTGATATAGTTCACTGGTGACTAGTGTCCCTCCCCTATATAGTACCCTGGTGTCTAATGCCCCCCCCCCCTTCTTCCCCATACAGTATCTTGGTCCCCCCCCCCCCCCCCCTCTTCACCTTTAATGTAGTTTTCATGGTGGTCTAGACTGGGCCAAACATAATGCAAAGTGGGGAAAGCACTTGTGGGCCAAATGTGATGGCTCTACTGGCCAGAGTTTGACATATATGCTTTATAGGATTTTTGTTTTCTGGTAGGTTCATTACTATGAAGATGGCAATGTTCAGCTGGTTAGCCACAAAGATGTGCAGGAATCCATAACCATCTCTGTAAGTAAAGACATCGTGGAACACGTTAACCTCTGTATAATTAAATGGCATGATTCCACAGTATAGATAATGTTTTCAGTAATATGGGAGGTAGGCATTTCCCTATGCATATTCCTTTGTTGTTTTACAGACTGTCTACAACTATTTACATCAGTATGTGCCCTAGAAGGAATTAAATCTGTTTACCACATTCCATTTAATTTACCAGTATTTTTTTAGGCAGATTCCTATGAAATATATAATAAACTCCACATCGTGTAGCTTTTATATATATCGGGGTCCAACGGATACGGTTAGTGAGATGACTCAAGTTTTTAGTAGATGTATTCATTTCACTTTCCATTTCATCCATCTAAATTTAGCTGCGGAGTGGTCCATGGTTTTATACAAATGCCTTTATATCTTAATTTCCTGACCAAGGATATGCAGCAGTAGTCTAAAGGTACATACACACGTCTGATTTTTCCAAACGACCGATCGTTGGGACTGGTCATTTGGACATCAAATCGGGCGTGTGTACAAACGATTGTTCGGCTGATAAAGCTCGTCAAAACCAGCCTTATCAGCCGAAAGAGCGTTTGTACACACGCCCGATT
Organism: Hyperolius riggenbachi; assembly: GCF_040937935.1. Taxonomy (NCBI): domain Eukaryota; kingdom Metazoa; phylum Chordata; class Amphibia; order Anura; family Hyperoliidae; genus Hyperolius; species Hyperolius riggenbachi. Next base: position 372,262,422 of record NC_090647.1, on the reverse strand, counting down.
TGACGTCCGGACTACCGGTCATTTGGAAAAATCAGACATGTGTATGTACCTTTAGCACATGCTATAGTGTTATACCGGAGTTTCTTGCTTGCAATCTGTCACAATACACAATGGGCTCTATTGGGCAGCACGGTGGCGTAGTGGTTAGCTCTCTCGCCTTGCAGCGCTGGGTCCCTGGTTCGAATCCCAGCCAGGGCACTATCTGCAAAGAGTTTGTATGTTCTCTCCGTGTCTGCGTGGGTTTCCTCCCGGAACTCCGGTTTCCTCCCACATTCCAAAAACATACGGATAAGTTAATTGGCTCCCCCTAAGAAATTGGCCCTAGACTACAGTACTTACACTACATAATATAGACATATGGCAATGGTAGGGATTAGATTGTGAGCTCCTTTGAGGGACAGATAGTGACAAGATATATATATATATATATATATATATATATATATATATATATATATATATATATATATATATATATATATATATATATATATATATATATACACACTGTACAGCGCTGCGTAATATGTCGGCGCTATATAAATACTAAATAATAATAATAATTCACAAAACTTATCATACGTGACTTATCACCTAATTGATAAAGATAGCCTTTCAGCACATTTACAAGCAAAATAATCACACAAAGTAAGTTGGTCCTGATTAGCTTTATTCAATATTACAATATTACTTTTTCTTACCTTAATTATATTATTTTTTAGAATCTTAAAAATGTAGGTGAAAACGGGTGAAAAAGCTTTGTGAATCATGCCCATTGTAGTACTAGCTCCACTTTTTTCTCCATTGAAATTAGTTTTCTACTTAGAGCACACAATGAGTATCTTGAATTGGGAGTTAGTCCATTGCCATAGATCAAGTATCTCCGGAGGACTTATGCTGGGCATACACGGTCAGTTTGTTCCTTATCAATCGAGCTGCTAATGGTTCGATTGATAATATCCAATGTGTTTGATTACCGCGGAGATCGATTCCGCGCTCGATACCTGCGGGCGGACAATAGCGACAAATCGCGCAGAAGATAAGAAGCGCCGGCGGGGACGAGCGGGAATCGATCCGGGTGCACGCTCGGACGAGCGGGGACGCGGTGGGAGTCGATCCGGCGGCTAATCGGCCACTAGATCGACCCGTGTATGCCCAGCATTAGAAGACTCTACTCCCAGAAACATCTCCTGAAGAGCAGTTACTGCAGGTCGTTAATGCTGGACATACATGGCTGATGGCTCGATTGATAATATCCAACAGGTCCGATGACCTGCCGGATAGATTCCCTGCTCAATCCAAGCGGGAATTGATCCGTGCGGACGAGCGGGGATGCGCCGGCATCGAGCCAGCGGCTCAATCCGGCGCATAATTGCATCCGTGTATGCCCAGCATACGATGTGAAAAACCTTTATAAGAACCCTGCAGCTTCTACGACTCAAAACTAAACAGTGGGTGCCAGGGTTTTGGAGACTGTACGGTCCTTTTTCTTAATGTTTTGCTCGAGTTAGATGCCATGTTCTCAACATTATTATACACAAGGGTTTACTTCCTTCCCACAGATTTCTCCCTCTTTCTCTTTAAGAAAGTTTCCATACGCTTTTTCCTTCTTTCCTAATTGGTGTCATTCCCGTTCCACATGGTGTCTTTCTCTTTAAAGCGGTATTGTCACCATAAAAATCAAATTTCAACAGCAACTGGTCTGAGTGTATTAAGTGATAAAGATGCTAATCCTGCATTCAAAACTTTTTCTGCTGTTATGGTTTGGAGTTATTACATACTTTAGGAGCACTGGCCCTAGTGCCAAACAGTGCCAAAAAGTTGAATGCTGGGAGTTATTTTGAATTCTGGGAGTTCTTTTTATCTATAATACATTCCTCCTCTTCCATTTACTTCCCTGCCTAGCTGATCACTTGTGTTTACAAGTAAGGCTGAGGTGACTCAGTGATTGGATGTGTAAATAAAAAAAAAGACTCTGGGAGGAGGGCAGCTAATGAATACACAATGAGCAAGAGAAGGGAGGGGGGAAAACACGAGTCAGGAAGGATATGTCCGCATTAGCTTGGCAAAATGGCCACTGCCTGCAATAGGATTTTCTGCATTTCCTTTATAAAATTCACAGGAATAATTACGTGGATAGCAAAATACATCTGTTATGTAAGTAAAAGTAGTATTTATCTACTTATATATGTGTTTTTTATTACTAGGTTAGCATGGGTGTCGCTTATTCTTTAAACTGCTTTCATGAGACAATTGGGGACGGTGATTACTGCTGGGCGGCACCTAATATTGTTTATTTGATTGTCTAATAAGACTATAATTGTCCCACGGCTGCTGACAGTGCTGCATTTAGCCGCCCCCCCCCATCTCTTTGTGATTACATGGACGGAGTTTAAATCCGGCTTATAGCCACGTGTTGTTGATCTGCACGGCCTGTCTCCCTGGCGAGGGATATGACCTGTAACATGGTTCTCTGTGTCCTGGCTGCTTCCTGCAAGCCGTGGATCCCAGATTAAAGGGAACCTGAACTGAGAAGGGGTATGGATGTTTCGTTTTAAACCAGTTGCCTGGTAGCCCTGCTGATCTCTTTGGCTCCAGTAGTGGCTGAATCACACACCTGAAGCAAGCATGCAGCTAATCCAGTCAGAGGATCTGATCTGCATGCTCATTCAGGGGCTGTGGCTAAAAGTATTAGAGACACAGGATAAGCAGGAGAGTCGGGCAACGGATATTATTTTAAAAGGAAAAATACATATCCTTCTCAGTTTAGGTTACCTTTAAGTAAGAGGTGGAATTCATGGTGTCATCTGCCTTTACGTCCAGTCAGGATATGCTGCATAGATTTTAAATATCCAGTGTAGGTAGGTGGATGCCAACACAGCCTCCGAAGCAGCAAAACAGTCGTTGGAATCCTCTGAGCCTGCACCCACAGTTGACTGTCCCTGTCCACGATATGCTCATTACCACCATCTTGCAATCTGTTATGCGCCATGTGATACTGTATATGGATGAATAAAATACATTTTCTACTGCAGCACTGGCAGGTATCTTTCATCTTGTCTATGACCTGTTTGCTACCTGCTTATCTATTGAACCTAGATCTATTGAACGCTACAGTATACCGCAGTTTTTTTTTTGCAATCTGTCACAATACACAATGTAGTGCCAGCTCCACCTTTTTATCCATTGAAAGTAGTATTGTCTGGGCTGGTCATAGCTGGAGACTATGGACCCATTTTACAAAAATTTCTCCCAATCTGAAAAACAAACAAGATTCTTCAAATTTGGCCCAGTTGTTAAAAATGATCTCTTTAGCAATATTTTGCATCACTTACCTAGATCAAATTGAACTTAAGTGAAGGCTGCTGGAAGGTTTGTACATGTGAAACTCAAAATTAGAATATCGATTCGAAACTCCATTTATTTCAGTAATTCAACTTCAAAGTTGAAACTAATACCGTATTTTTTGGCATATAAGACGCACTTTTTCTTCCCAAAAATGGGGAGAAAAAGTCCCCGTGTCTTATATGCCGAATACAGGGAGTCCCCGACATACGATCGCCTGCCTCTCTCTACCCTGTGTCATCGTCCAGTAAAACAAATTAGCAACATTGTGTCTCACCTCATCCAACGATTCCAGCGGCGACCGCAGACCTTTTCTCTGCTGCATGGCTCCTCTAGTGTCGGCTTCTGCTAATGCAGAAGCCAGCACTAGAGGAGCAGTGCTGGAGATGAGGTCTGTGTGTTAGAATGTTAGTATTATATGATTGAGGTCGTAGGCCTCAGTTACTTGAACTGAGGTGAGGTAAAAGACTTGATTTGCAGAGTATACCTTTAAAGAGGATTTCTAGAAGCACTGAAGAACCGTGTAGTTCGGACTGTACAAGGCTACCCGATGTACAGACAGATAGGCAGTCTTGTTCTGTAAACATCAGGCCTAGTACAGTAAACAGTTATTCTTCAGAACAAGATGACCGGTGCCTGGAACATGGGACTTTCCAGGCCATGCGCAGTAACGACTGTGCGTGTCATGATACCACGAGGTATCTCACTGGGTCTAAACCAAAAGCAGGTGATGAGGTATTGACCCACCCCTGCTCAGATGATGTCACATTTATCTCTTTTCTGGTCTGTATTAAAGTAGCCGACTGGCTGTAGAGAGAGGCTTCTGCTTCTTCTGACTGCTGGCTGATGACTTCCACCCTTTACTAGTATTTATAATCTGTCTTGTCATTTTATCTAACTGCATGCTGTATATAGGCCTACGGGCCACGTAGTCTGGATGTAACGTAGTATATATAGAACATAAAAGAAAATCTGGTTGCCATACAAATGGAACCAAGAGCTGTAATGCAAAGAACACTTACTACAAAACAATTGCTTCGCTAAGATGTAACCACCTGTAGATATAAGCATCTGTATATCTGTTAGGCTGAATAAACTCCCTAACTTTGAGGACGCCTAAGAAGTCTCATCTCCTTTGCTGTTGCTGTGATGAGAGTCAAGTTATTTCACTTCCTGTGAGTTGCAGCTCTGAGTTGCTGGTGCCGGAGCAAAAGGCGTAGTGTTGTTGCCAATAGCAAGAAACATATAGTTTCTTTGACTGTGCTCGCCGTGGGATACGCTGCCACTAATTGTTTTTACACATGGGAGGGAGGGGGGGAGGAGAGGACGACATGGGAACAGGACACATGGGCAAAGGGAGGACACTGGGACAGAAGGGGACACACAAGTGGAGCACAGGAGTACATCGGGACAGAAGGTGACACGGGAGGACAGTGACTGGGGGAGAACATCTATACGATGCTCTAGATGGATGGATGGAGATAGATAGATAGATAGGTGTGTGTGCATGCGTGCTGCCCATAATTATCATACCCCTGGCAAATTTTGACTGTTACTTTTATTCAACCAGCAAGTAATTTTTTGACGGGAAATTACATAGGTGTCTCCCAAAAGAAAAGACTATGTACAAGAGGCATTGAAAAATTCTCCTTTTATTTACATTTGAGCAAAAATTGTTCAGTCCAAAATTATTCATACCCTTCGCAAATTGTCAGTCTTTGGGAAAATCCACAGTTCTATACCATTCCAAATAGTCCAAGCTGTTCTAAAGCATCCTAATTACCCTGATTAATTAGGAACAGCTGTTTTTAATCAACTCAACAGCTCTTTGCAGTTGATTTGTGGACAGTCATGGCTAAGCTAAAGGAGCTCAGTGAGGACCTGTGGCTGCGCATTGTGGCTGCTCAGAAATCACGAAAGGACTACAAGGCCATTTCTAAATGTTTTCAGGTTCCAGTGGCTACAGTGCAATGTATTATTAAAAAATACAAGATATTCCGTACTGTGGGAAATCTCAGAGGGCGTGGTCGGAAGCCTAAAGTGACACCTGTGCTGGTCAAGAGGATAATGTGAGAGGTGAAAAAGAATCCAAGGATCACCACCAAGGCCATCCTGATGAATTTGGGCTCTGCTGGTGGCAGTGTCTAAAGGCAGACAATCCAACGGACACTGCACACTGCTGGGTTCCACGTATGCAGACCAAGAAGGACGCCACTTCTCCAGATAAAGCACACAAAAGCTCACTTGTCCTTTGGAAATGCTCATCTGGACAAAGAAGAAGACTTCTGGTCTTCTGTGTTATGGTCACATGAAACAAAAATTAAATTGTTTGGTCGCAATGATGTTTCCTTCATTTGGCGTAAAAAAGGAGAAACCTTCAACCCAAAGAACACCATCCCCACTGTCAAACATGGTGGTGGAAACCTAATGCTTTGGGGGTGTTTTTCAGCCAATTGGCCAGGGAACCGGATCACAGAAAACTGCACCATAAAACAAGAGAAATACATGAGGATTCTCAATGACATCAGCAAACTTGGCCTTGGGCATCAGTGGACATTTCAACATGTCAGTGACCCAAAACACACAGCAAAAATGGTGAAGAAATGGTTAGACACTGGGCCGGTTCTAGTAACAATGGTGCCCCTTGGCAAAATTGACCCAGGGGCCCCTCAATAGACCCCCCCAATCAAACATCAGCAGTAGGGACACTTTGTTGCAGCCAAATTTCCTCCAAAGGCCCCTGAGGCAGGGGCTGACACCACCTGGCTCAGCTGAAGACTCTGCAAGGGCACCGGGGAACAACAATTAAGTTGGGGGAGACACCTTGGGGGGGCCCTACAGGCTCTGGGGCCCTAAGGCAATTGCCCTCTTTGCCTCTATGGTAGCACCGGCCCTGAGCAGACAACATCAATGTTTTGTAGTGGCCTAGCCAGAGTCCTGACTTGAAATCTGTGGAAGGAGCTAAAGATCAGGGTGATGGCAAGAAGACCCTCTAACCTGAAAGATTTGGAGCTCATTGCTAAAGATGAATGAGCAAAAAGTGCCCAGTCCAAAATTATTCATACCCTTCTCAATCATCAATAGAAAAGACTTTATTGGCTATTACAGCAATCAAACGCTTCCTATAATTGCAGACCAGCTTTTTGCAGGTCTCCACAGGTATTTTTACTCAAATATAAATAAAAGCTGAGAAATGTTTTTTTTTTCCACAATAATGCCTCTTGTACATCATCTTATTATCTTTTGAGAGATACCTATGTCATTTCCCGTCAAAAAATTACTTGCTGGTTGGATAAAAGTAACTTAGTCAAAATTTGCCAGGGGTATGAATAAGTATGGGCAGCACTGTAGATATAGATATATTCTTTTGCCTGATTTTTGCCCCCTAAATCTAGGTGCGTCTTATATGCCAAAAAAACACTGTATGTGAAATAGGATCCCTTTTTAGGTGTTTAAGATTTAATTAGCTGATTGGATTCTGACACTGAGCCTAGAATATTGAACATTTTCACAATATTCTAATGGTCTAAGATTTTCATTTTGGGTTTTCATAAGCTGTAAGAAACAATCATCAAAATTATAACAAAGGCTTGAAACATCTTGCTTTGCACGTGGAGTCTATTTCATATGTTTCACCTTTTTGAGTTGAATTACTGAAATAAATGGACTTTTGCACAATATTCAAATTTTTAGAGTTTCACCAGTGTATGAGCATATGTACTGATGTCACATGCACTTCTTTTTTTAAATGAAACCAGAGATGATAAAATAAACCTTTTATACATACTTTGGGCTTCCTTCAGCCCCATCCGCATAGATCTCTCCCACGGATCGCTGGAGAGATGCGTAGAGAGCGCACTTCACTTGGCTCAGACTAGCCGCGACTGGCTAAAGTTGCGGGACTGGAGCTGGAGAAGGCTAAGGACAGCGGCGGGGGAGCGATCAAAGCGGATGGGGCTGGAGTAAGCCCCAGGTATGTTAAAAAAAAATGTTTAATTTATCCTCTGGTACACTTTACAGCCTAAATTAAAAAAGAAACAAAACTATGGTTACACGAATATGTCTGTAACTGCAGTTGCCGTTCAGCAATTTCACTGTGTTCTGATATGAGCCAGATAAGAAATAGATACTTTAACCACATGATGGTTCAGATTTTTCTTTTTTCCACCTCACCATTGGCATACACTTCCGCACACAGAGCCAGAAGTTCCAGCTCTGAATGTGAACGTGTGCACAGATGGAACACACCAGAATGCAGGAGGTAGTCAGATGAGTTAACCCTACATTTTCCACTATATCCTGCTGTACTCGTTTAAGATGCTCTCGCTTTTTGTTAGTGTTCTCACTTATCCCTGGGGTGACCTCTTCACAATTGGTAGGGGCACCACTGCATAATGTTTGGTTTCTGTGTGCTTCCGAAGCAGGGGCGTTTTTAGGCAATGGCATTCCAGGCCACTGCATGGAGTGCTATTGGTCCTGGGGATGGCACTATGCCCCTTAAGCCCTGCCCACAAAATAAGCCCCGCTCCAAATGAAGCCACACCTCTGGTGGGACCTTTTGTGCCTCCTTCTGTCTCCTTGTGCCACCTCTGCCCCCCTGTGCTTCCAGAGATTAAGATGAAATGGTTACCTAGGCAAACAACGACTTTGGGCCCACCTTTGATTCCCACCTAGCATTTTTGGCAAGATTTGTTGGGGGCTAGCATAAAGTGGCCCCTAGACTATCTCCAGGCCCTCGGCACCTGCCTAAGTTGCCTTGTGGATGATTCGGCTCTGTGTGCGTCCCTCTGTCCCCTTGTCCCACTATCTGTTCCTATCCCCCTCCTGCGCTCTCCCAGTCCAGTGTGTAAAGGCAGATTATAGAGCAGCAGAAGCTGTGCTCTAACCTGCCCTCTGAAGTCCAGTGCTGAGCCTGTGCGACCATCCTGTCTGTGTCCTGCTCCTTCTAGTGCTGGCACCTCATTCTCCTCATGTAGCATGTAATCACGCTACATGCGGTAGGAGATGCTGGACACTAGGGTGAGAGGTGAGCGGACAGGTGGAAGCACAGCTACAGTGGCTTGCAAAAGTATTCGGCCCCCTTGAAGTTTTCCACATTTTGTCACATTACTGCCACAAACCTGAATCTATTTTATTGGAATTCCATGTGAAAGACCAATACAAAGTGGGGTACACGTGAGAAGTGGAACGAAAATCATACATGATTCCAAACATTTTTTACAAATGAATAACTGCAAAGTGGCGTGTGCGTAATTATTCAGCCCCCTTTGGTCTGAGTGCATTCAGTTGCCCATAGACATTGCCTGATGAGTGCTAATGACTAAAGAGTGCACCTGTGTGTAATCTAATGTCAGTACAAATACAGCTGCTCTGTTACAGCCTCAAGGGTTGTCTAAGAGAATATTGGGAGCAACAACACCATGAAGTCCAAAGAACACACCAGACAGGTCAGGGATAAAGTTGAGAAATTTAAAGCAGGCTTAGGCTACAAAAAGATTTCCAAAGCCTTGAACATCCCACGGAGCACTGTTCAAGCGATCATTCAGAAATGGAAGGAGTATGGCACAACTATGAACCTACCAAGACAAGGCCGTCCACCTAAACTCACAGGCCGAACAAAGAGAGCGCTGATCAGAAATGCAGTCAAGAGGCCCATGGTGACTCTGGACGAGCTGCAGAGATCTACAGCTCAGATGGGTGAATCTGTTTATAGGACAACTATTAGTCATGCACTGTACAAAGTTGGCCTTTGTGGAAGAATGGCAAGAAGAAAGGCATTGTTAACAGAAAAGCATAAGAAGTCCCGTTTGCAGTTTGCCACAAGCCATGTGGGGGGCACAGCAAACATGTGGAAGAAGGTGCTCTGGTCAGATGAGAACAAAATGGAACTTTTTGGCCAAAAACTAACACTGCACATCACTCTAAACACACCATCCCCACTGTGAAATATGATGGTGGCATCATGTCCTGGGGGTGCTTCTCTTCAGCAGGTACAGGGAAGCTGGTCAGAGTTGATGGGAAGATGGATGGAGCCAAATACAGGGCAATCTTGGAAGAAAACCTCTTGGAGTCTGCAAAAGACTTGAGACTGGGGCGGAGGTTCACCTCAACAGGACAATGAGCCTAAACCTAAAGCCAGGGCAACAATTGAATGGTTTAAAACAAAACCTATCCATGTGTTAGAATGGCCCAGTCAAAGTCCAGATCTAAATCCAATCGAGAATCTGTGGCAAGATCTGAAAACTGCTGTTCACAAACGCTGTCCATCTAATCTGACTGAGCTGAAGCTGTTTTGCAATGAAGAATGGGCAAGGATTGTAGTCTCTAGATGTGCAAAGCTGGTAGAGACATACCTTAAAAGACTGGCAGCTGTAATTGCAGCAAAAGGTGCTTCTACAAAGTATTGACTCAGGGGGCTGAATAATTACGCACACCCCACTTTGCAGTTATTTGTAAAAAATGTTTGGAATCATGTATAATCTACACGCACGCACGCACCCACACGCGCACACACACACGCACACGTGTGTGTGTTTGTAATACCGAAACCAAAAGTGGGCATCCTGAACAGTGGCGTACAGATTTGACACCCGGTGCTGGGTATTATAAGACACCCCCCCCCCCCCCCCCCCCCAAAAAAAAGCATGGCATACTAAGCACGCCACGTCAGATATAGGATCCACTAGTACAGGTAATATAGTTGCCCCAGTAAAGGTAGCATAGTTGCCCCAGTAGTATAGCTAGTATAGTTGCCCTCAGTGAAGCTAGTATAGTTGCCCCCAGTGTATGTAGTTTAGTTGCCCCCTAGTATAGCTAGTACAGTTGCCCCCAGTATAGCTAGTACAGTTGCCCCCAGTATAGCTAGTACAGTTGCCCCCAGTGAAGCTAGTTGCCCCCAGTAAACTTAGTTTAAATGCCCCCAGTATAGCTAGTACAGTTATACCCAGTATAGATGCTCCAGGAGGGGGAAGCAGCACTAGGAGGGGCATTGAGGGCAGCGGCGGGGAGGGGGGCCAAAACCCCCCTCCCTCACCTGGGACTCCTCCTTCTGCCTCTCTCCCCTTCCATAGATTACCGGCAAGTGCAGGTTCAGCGGGAGGCGTTTGGAGAATTACTCACCTCACTTCCACGTTCCAAGCGCTGGCAGCGTCATGTCGTCACAGATCTCTGCCTTCAATGCCGCCCACTGTGCTTCCGCTAATCAGGAAGCACAGTGGGTGGCATTGAAGACTGAGACCTGTGACGACATGACGCTGCGCTCCAGCGCTTGGAACGCGGAAGTGAGGCAATTCTCTGCACGCCTCCCGCTGAACCTGCACTTGCCGGTAATCTATGGAGGGGGAGCGAGGCAGAAGGAGGGGTCCCAGGTGAGGGAGGGGGGGTTCTGGCCCTCCTCCCCGCCACTGCCCCTCCTTATAGCACTGCTTCCCCCTCCTGCTCTGCTGCTGTGGGTGGTCGTGGTGACCCCCCCCCACCAGCTGTCAGTCACCCGGTGCACCACGCCCCCTGCGCTCTATGGTAGGAACGCCACTGATCCTGAATAATTACTACTACTGTATGTGTCACTATGGTGCCTTTTTAAGCTACATACAAGCTTGGAATAAATGTCACCCAAAACTGTCTTTTGTGATCACTTCAGGAGCCAGTTTTCTGGCAATATATGTACTGACATGCTGCTTAGACTTCTGCTGATCACCCCATTCTGCCTTACAGAAAGGCATAGGGAAGGACTAACAAAAGGTATCCAAATAGAGCAGTTGATCAATAGTGTTCGCCTGGGGATCTTACATGTGCTTGGCTGTAATCATCTAAAACGATCAGTAATGGATTTGGTTTGTTAAAATTTACCTTTTTTTTTTTTAACTACTCTACGACCGCTCCACGCCAATGGGCGTGATCGCAGCGGCAGCCCCAGGACCGCCTAACGCCAATTGGCGTCAGGTCCTGGAGCCGGCTACTGAAGGTGATCGCGCGCAGGGTGCGCTCGCATCTCCTTCTCGGGGGGCGGAGCTCCGCCCCCTCTTCAGTCTCCGAGCGGCTATTGGCGCTCGGTTGACTGTTAGATGCCGTGATCGCCGTCTAATTACATAGTACAGCGCTGCGATCAGCAGCAGCGCTATACTGGGGACAGCCGTGTGACACGGCTGTCCCCCTGTGGGACGGGAGCGATTGGCTCTCATAGGCAGAAGCCTATAACAGCCGATCGCGTGATTGGACGGCTGGGGGGTGGGACGGGATTTCTGAAAAAAAAAAAGAAAACAAAACCAGAAATAGTAAAAAAAAAAAATAACAAAACATAATTATTTTTTAAAAAAAGAAACACAAGGGGGGGGGGGGGGGGCGATCAGACCCCCACCAACAGAGAGCTCTGTTAGTGGGGCGAAAAGGGGGAGAAATCACTCGTGTGCTGTGTTGTGCGGCCCTGCAGCTTGGCATTAAAGAGAACCTGTACTGAGTAAAATTGCTGTATATTCCTGCGTATAAGACTACTTTTTAACCCTTGAAAATCTTCTGAAAAGTTGGAGGTCGTCTTATACGCCGGGTGTCATTGATGCCGGGTGATACGCCCTATCCTGTTACCGTCTCTCAGATCTCCCTGCTGAGGGAGCGCAATCTATTCTTCCATACCGCTCTGATACACAGGTAGACAAGGAGAGCTGACCAGTCTACTTAAGGAGAGTTGACCAATGCAACAGGTCAATTGACTATATACTGTTATATACCGGGTAACACATAAAGTACAGCATCAGTATCTGTTCAAACACAGCACCAGTACATGATTTTTTTTCTTTTTCTTTTCATTTGGTTTGCGTTGGAAGAGGGATAGTCTTATACGGCGAGTATATCCCAAACTATATTTTAACTGGAAAAGTTGGGGGGTCAACTTATACGCCCAGTCGTCTTATACAACGGAATATACGGTATTTAAAATAAACACATGAGGTAACTTCAAATGAACATTACATAGTTACCTTGCCATCAGTTCCCCTCAGAAGCTCACCATTTTTTTTCTGACAATGATCCCTTCCAGTTCTGACAACATTTTGTCAGAACTGAAATCTATCAGTTGCTGTCAGTTATATATCAGTTGCTGTCAGTTACAGCTGAGAGGAGAACTGATGTGTCCACGTTTCCCTATGGCTCAAGTGGCCGATGTTACAGTTTAAGAGTGTGCTGACCAGGAAGCGGTTATGGAGTACTAGCCATTTTCAAAATGGAGGACAGAGAATCCCATTGATCAGTGGACACACAGGACGCAGGAGAGGAGAAAGAGATTGAGGAGTAGACTACGCAGAAGGTAAGTATGACTTGTGTATGTTTATTTTGACTTTTAATTTTCAGTTCAGGTTTTCTTTAAAGCTGCAGTGGCCAATTATGACAAAAACAGCCTGGTCTTTAGGGGGGTTTACCACTGTGGTCCTCAAGTGGTTAATATGGCAAAATCACAAAATACAAACTGTTATTGCACTTGGGAAACCATGCAACAATTCCTCAGTTTCTTAGAGTGAACCTCCAGACTAAAAATCTACTCGGCAGCATTGAAAACACTTGGTGTTTCTTTAACAGTTTCACAGCATTACAACTTTTTTTTCTTACCCAAGCCTCATTTTTAGCACAGAAGCTAAGCTCCACCCATCAAAGAAATCTGCCCTGGCATTTTTCCCCTGATGCTGTGCAATGCATGATAGGATTTCTGATGATGTTGTTCTCGTTGCCCAGTGTGCGCAGCTGGGAGGGGTGATCAGGACACAGGACAGTTGGAACTGTGTCTCATGCTCCCTGTCACCTTTAAACCAAAAAGATGGCTGCCCCCATGAAATCACAAACGTTTGCCTGTTCTTTTAAAACACGGTGGGTAAGAGATTATATTACCTATCTATTTTAATTTAACTTAAAGAGAGTCTGAAGCGAGAATAAATCTCGCTTCAGACCTCATAAATAGCAGGGGCACGTGTGCCCCTGCTAAAATGCCGCTATAGCGCGGCTTAACGGGGGTCCCTTCACCCCCAAATCCCCCTCGATACACACGGGGAGAGCTTCCTGGTTGGGGCAGGGCTAACCGCCGCAGCCCTGCCCCACGCGCGTCTGTCAGCGCGTATCTCCGCCTCTCCCCCGCCCCTCTCAGTCTTCCTTCACTGAGGGGCGGGGGAGAGGCGGCGATGCGCCGCTGACAGACGCGCCTGGAGGCAGGGCTGCAGCCGTTAGCCCTGCCTCCAGGAAGACAATAAATCACGACCAAATCTGCGACCAAGTGTCGCAGTGGTCGCTTTGGGGGTGAAGGGACCCCGTTTAAACCGCGCTATAGCGGCGGTTTAGCAGGGGCACACGTGCCCCTGCTATTTATGAGCTCTGAAGCGAGATTTATTCTCGCTTCAGAGTCTCTTTAATGACAGAATGTTTGTTTAGGCTGAAGTTCCTCTTTAATCTGGGTTTTACCGTATATAGTCTGTTTACATCGGTTTTCCAAAGGATATACACAATGCATTGTCTTTTTATTTCGTTTTTTTGCCTAATTAGACCTCTTATCAGACAAAACATCTGGTTGATCATAAAGAAAATGGATTTAAACATTATCTTTCGATATTAAGGGCTACGATTGATCTGTAATGTTGGTCTTTTGTCTGTCATAAAATGACTAATCATTATATTTATTGTAATACTAGTAGATCTAAGCCCTTTAATATAACAGGCTCTAGGTCTGTCTCACAACCCTTCTCCTGCCCCTGTGACAACTGCCGCATGTCAGTGCGCATGCCCACTCGTGCCAGACCGCCCCCTGGCCCCGTCCTCCTCATGTCCCAACTGCTACACATTCGCAGCAGCGCAAACGCACAGACACAGGGCCAGGGAATGCAGAGACACTTGAAATGTATTATATAGGATGGATTAAAAACAGTGGCTAATCACTGGCTATATTAACAGTTTCTGAGCAGTGGTGCTGTCTGTGACATTTTATTAGTACAGCTCTTATTGAGCTGAGACAATATCACACTCATCTTCTGAAGAGGGTAGAAAATAAATATGGAATTTAGCTGCTAGGCAACAATAATGCTGATTTTAGTCCAGAGTAATTACTGAAATGCAATTATGTTAAATACTCGTACATAGTAAACGTAAAAGTCTCGATATTTCTCTTTATAGGGAGAAGCCCAGACTGCCAAGGAGTTTATAAAAATAATAGAACAAGCAGAAAATGAATACCAGGTATGCCTATGTTTTTTTTTTTTTTTTTTCCCACAAGTGTTGTCACAATAAAATAAGAATACAACTACGCATCAGTAATGTTGTACTTTACTTCTGAACTCAGAAATGGTTAATGTAGAGTAACGTGTCATTATTATATTTCTAGTTTTACACCCCCAAGTTTATCTCTGAATGGCTTAAAACAAGTGAAGAACTAAAAAAAAAAAAAAAACAGTGTTTCACTTACCTGGTGCTTCTGCCAGTCCCTTGTAGCCGTCCTGTTTCGCGCCGGTCCTCCACGATCCTTCGTTCTACCTCCACCAGCTAGTTTTGTTACTGTCGACTTGTAAGTCGACTGCAACTGCGCCTGCGCGCCCTGAGCCACACGTATTTTAATTTGCGCTCCCACCCTCTATAGCGTTCTGCGCTGTTAGCGCAGGACGCTATTGCGGGCTGGAACGCAAAGTAAGATACGTGTGGCTCAGGGCGCGCAGGCGCAGTTGCTGCGTTGACTGTAACGAAACTAGCTGATGGCGGGAGAACGGAGAATCGTGGAGGACCTGCATGGAACAAGAAGGCTGTAAGGGGCTTGCAGAAGTCCCAGGTAAGGCCGCCTTTCCACGGACTGCTGATAGGCAGTGAAATGCCTCTCAACTGCTCACTGCTGCCTAGTAACTGCTTGTTGCTGCATGATAACTGCTTACTTCTGCCTGGTAACTGCTTGCTGAGCACACAGCTCAACAGTTCGTGGAAAGGAGGCCTCAGTGAAACACTTTTTTTTTTTTTTTTTTTTTTTTTTTTTTCTTCTTCACTTCCGCTTTAAAGAGAAACTGGAGTGAAAATAGTCATGAAAAAAATTGCTTATTGTCTTTTAAAAAAAAATGCACTAAAATTATTATACTTAAAGGGAACAAGGTGTGAGGGTGATATGGAGGCTGCCATATTTATTTATTTATTTTTAAACCATACCAGTTGCCTGTCTGTCGTCCTAATCATGTGTCTCTAATACTTGTAGCCATAGACCCTAACCAAGCATGCAGATCAGGTACCTTGACTCAGCTGACTCTTGTTTTACTGGATTAGCCAAATGCATGTTCCAGGGATTTGACTAAAACATCACTTACGCCAGAATATCAACAGAACTTCCAGGCAACTGGTATTGCTTAACCTCCCTGCCGGTATGATTTCATGTGGCGCATGGCCGCGGAGGGTTTTTTTTTGCCTTAGCATGTAGCTAGCCTAGCGCTAGCTACATGCTTACCCCCTCCCTGCAGCGTCCGCCCAGCCCCTCCGGCGCATAATCCCAACAGGAAATCCCGTTCTGAACGGGATTTCCTGTGTAGGCTTCCACCTTCGCCATGGCGGCGATCGAGATGACGTTGTGACGTCAGACGGGGTCATGATCCACCCCTTAGCGCTGCCTGGCACTGATTGGCCAGGCTGCGCAAGGGGTCGGGGGGGGGGGTTAGCGGTGAGCGGCGGCGATCGTATAGAACACGCAGCTAGCAAAGTGCTAGCTACGTGTTTTAAAAAAAAATGATGCGAATCGGCCCAGCAGGGCCTGAGAAATCCTCCTGTGCGGCATAGCCCGAGCTGAGCTCGGGCTTACCACCAGGGACGTTAAAAGGAAATCAATATGGAAGCCTCCATAGATCTCTGACCTCGGGTTCACTTTTAAATAAAACAAAATGAAGGTTTAGAGTGTCCAGACTTGAATCCAATTGAGCTGCTGTGGCATGACCTTAAAGGGAAGGTTCAGGGACCGTTGAAAAAAAATAAAAATCCGCATCCACTTACCTGGGGCTTCCTCCAGGCCGTGGCAGGCAGGAGGTGCCCTCGGCGCCGCTCCGCAGGCTCCCGGTGGCCGACCCGACCTGGCCAGGCCGGCGGCCAGGTCGGGCTTCTTCTGCGTTCCAAAATGCGCCTCACGGCGGCGCGCTGACGTCATCGGACGTCCTCCGGGCTGTACTGCGCAGGCTCAGTAGTGGCGCCGAGGGCACCTCCTGCCTGCCACGGGCTGGAGGAAGCCCCAGGTAAGTGGATGCGGATTTTTATTTTTTTTCAACGGTCCCTGAACCTTCCCTTTTAAAAGCGTTTCATGTTCAGAAATCCTTCAATATAGCGGATTTAAAACAGAGGGCTCTCCTCTGTACAGTACAGCTGTCAGCCTCACTATGCCAAATGGATCGGGTTCCGTCTTGATGACATTATCAAGCTGAGACCCGGTTCATTAGCTGACTGCAGTACTGCATGGAGGATATTAACCACCGCTGGAACCAGGTCAAGTGAGAGATACTTGGTGTCAGGAACCGGCCCACGCCACGCCTGCGTATACGGTTCCCGACTGCGGGTTTGACCAGATCAAGCGGGGAGCAGCCTTATTCGAGCTACAAACAAGGCTGTGACCCCTCAAAAGCTCCTTACTGCCACCACTAGCGGTTTGCTAGACACGTCCACTCGGCTATTACACAAAAGAGAGTACAAAACCTCCAATCAGGAGTAAAGCCATGGACCTGTAAACACTCTTTAGACCATAAGAAAAGCATCCATCTAGGCTACTATAATGCATCACTAGCAGACCACCAAAAATTTGAATAGTCAAAAAGTTTATTAGGGACTTGTCCCTGCAACCAGTAAAAACATTTAAAACCATACAGCGCACAGATTAGCCAGCAGGCTAATTAATTATAACATGCAATATACAGTGCTGTAGCTAATATATTTATTGCAATATTACATGTTATAATTAAGTGGTGCCTGCTGGCTAATCTGTGCGCTGTATGGTTTTAAATGTTTTTACTGGTTGCAGGGACAAGTCCCTAATAAACTTTTTGACTATTCAAATTTTTGGTGGTCTGCTAGTGATGCATTATAGTAGCCTAGATGGATGCTTTTCTTATGGTCTATAAAACGTCCACTCGGCTGTCGAGCGCACAGCACGCAATCCGCGTTTTCGTATTCGGTTCAGCTTTGCGCTTTAGGCCGAATACGGGAACGCCACGCTTACACACGCAAAGTTGCAATCTTACACTGTAGTGAAGCAAAACCACTAACAGTCATTCCGAACGATACTGTTAGCCACTCTGCTGTCGAGCTACTCGCACTGGGGTTTTCGTACGTTGGGTCAGCTGCGCACTTTCGGCCAACGTATGACAAACGCCCCCACACAATGCAATTACAATCTCATACAGTAGGGTTGCTCAAACGAACAATTAGGCATGGATTTATACACAGTTGCACTTCAGTCTCTTCTAGGCTATGAGTGTTAGTTTAGCACAGCAGAAGTCAAACTTATTTAAATAACAATTTAATATTCCAGAAAAAACATGGAACAATGCAGAACTTAATATATACAAAAGATGTACAAAAACAAAGTAAAAAAAAGTACAAAGTAAAAGTTACAAGATAAAAGTTACAAAAATACACACAAGGATATTTGCGTAAAAATAAAAATGGGGATTAAAACGTTACCAACTTGAAGGTCTAAACGTTGTCGGTGGGAGCACGCCGTTCTTTCGACCAGGAGTCTAGATCATCCCTAGCTATGCGCTATCTCCAGGAGAAGGTACCTGTGACTGCCCTGGACCAACTTGAATAGTCCAAAGTGTCCCCTGGGGCATTTAATGTCCAGCCCCCAGGAACTAATGCAATTTCCCCGTTTGTGACATCACCGAACGCTTGTCCTAGTCTTCCTGTGATATGCGAACTTTAAAGGGTTCCTGTTTTAGCTTTTTGAAGGTTGCAGAATTCAACAGGTAAGATTGTATCCTAACTGACATCAAAAGGCTTCCTCAACATTTATTTCCTAGCATCAAAGCTTTCCTGTCTCCGTTTTTTAAAGTCTGCAGAGATTCCCATCTCCCAATAGATGTAATTTACAGGATATAGTTTGCACCTCCACCAATAATTCAATTTCCTCACAATGAAATAGTGTTTAACACACATGTCAAACGTTTGGTGAGGAGACTCTTCCTGACTAGTCTAGAGTTCTTCACAGTGCTTTAACAGCCTTCATCAACAGAAGTGTAAATGTTTCAATTGTCAATGACTTCAAAGCTTCAGCTCCAGATAAGGTGGAACAAAACCCTTCACTTCTGCCATTGTCTTATTAACCCCAGCTCTATTCACTGAAGTCCGCTTTAGATGCAAATGTAGTACAGCCAGATGACAATCGCTTCAAAGCAGAATACACATGTGAGATATAGCAGACAAACCAGATGGCAGTTACCTCTAATATCATGACCATATCATAAATAGTCGCCATGTCCTGCATATTACTGTACATATCGTCATCACCACATATACCATCCATATCCTCACACCATATCATCACACTTGGTAATTCTCCATGCTGCCTGATCACAGCATGGGAGAGGGGGCCAACAAGGACACATCTTGCTATATGGGGGGGTGACGGGGAATGCTTAGCTATCTATGGAGGGGGGGGGGGGATGAAGGATTACATCTGCCTATTTATGGGTGGTGTAAAGGGGTACATTTAGCTAACTGGGGGGAAGGGGCTAATAAAGTGGCACTTCTGGCTATCTATGGAGGGTGAAGGGCACATCTGCCTACCTATTGGGGGGGGGAGGCAAAGGGGCACATCTAGCTAATGGGGCGGGGCTACTAAAAGGGCACATCTGACTGGGGGGGGGGGGGGGTACTTATAGAGGCAACTGGCTATTTATACTGGGGAGGGGGGAGATAAAGAGGCACATCTGGCTATACTGAGGGTGAGACTATTAAAGGGTCACATCCAGCTATCTATGTGGGGGTGGGGGGGTGGGGGCTGATAAAGGGGCACATATGTATAGTATGCCAAAAGCGTATTTTACTGTTTTGCAAATATGGGCTTGTAATTACTGATACAATGCAATGCAACACCCCTCCCCCCCCCCCCCCCCCCCCCCCTCCAAAAAAAAAATTGACCTTTGTTTCCAAATATATTGTAGCCATACATTATACTAAGAACATAATTTAAATGTAGTAATAACCAGGAGACCTGGACAAATGTGTGGGTTTTAATCTACAGTAACACTTTTTAAACTTTTTTGACTTCTTTTCATTTTTTTCCCCTCTATATTCCCTTTACAACAGGGGTCCCCTAACAATTTGGGTCGAGGGCTGGGTCAACCTACTTCAGACTGCTGGGGGGCTGGAGTATACATAAAATAATGTAGAAGTCTTTGTGCACCAGACAGTGAAGTATACCCAGGTGACAAGCTGCAGTCCAATTTCTACCCAAATAACTGTGTAATTGGACAATAGTGTCACCTGATGTGGAATTTGATTGAAAATCAGCGAATTACTGTTTTCTGGCTTCATTCTGTATGCAGACCACCAATATTTAAAACTGTAGCTGACAGCATCTATAATACATTTTGTGTGAGGGGGGGCCGGTAAAAAAGCCTGAGGGGGCCACAGTCGGCCCACAGGCCTTAGTTTGAGGACCACTACTTTACAATGTATACAAAATAAAATAATTCTTAGCATAAAGTACCACCCAAAGAAAGTCTTATTGGTGGAAAAAACAAAGTCAAAGTCAATTCATTCGCCAAGTTATTGGCAAATGAATTGTAGAAGGGAGAAATGTAGAAAATGGCTCTAGTTTTTTAGGGGAAATAACCTAGGGTAGGGAAGTGGTTAGCAGTAGTCTGTGTAGCGGCTTCTGAGCAGCTTGATTGAGCCCATTGAACTGAATTAGGAAGTGCATGCATTGTAATAACATTTAGTGGGTTGCATCTAGTCAATGTAGACCTCACCAGTGTCACTGCAGTATATCCTGGTTCCTAACCTTGGCATGTCCCTCAGTCAGGATATAAGCATGCTCCAGAATTTGCATCACTTGTAGTAATTATCCTAATACTATGATGGATACAGTTTGCATTAAAGTGTACTCGAAGAGGGGGGGGGGGTGGAAGTGCCCCTAGTGGGTACATACCTCAGGATGGGGAAGCATATGGATCTTAGAGGCTTCCCCTGTCTTTCACAGCAGAAGGGTTCTAGTGCTGGCTCCCCTGAAAATTCCCTTGTTGGGCTTGTCAGGAGCCCCATGCAGGCACACTAGTGGCTTTCCACTCAGACTCCAGCGGAAATGGCTGAGCCTGTTCGGATCTGCTCTATATCGTGCAGGCGCAAGCCACCTGCACGGTAGACAGTACCTGATTGGGCTCTATTTCTGCCGGATCCTGAGCAGAAAGCCACTAGTGCACCTTGGCAGGCAGGCCAGTGTTTATCACCTTGTGGCTGTGTGTTTGGGGCTGCCAGCGCTGGATCGGGCTGGCGGAAGGAGACTGGAAGCCTCATTAGGATCTAGAGACTCTCCCCTCCTGAAGTATCTATTTTTTTTTCTTCTTCAAAACTTTCAAGTTTACTTTACTAAATCTGCATGCAAGCCACAATTGATTGCCTCTCGTTGACCATCTTTAAGACCTCCCACATAGCCACAGAGAGAACTATTGTTTTATTAGAATTCTTTAGCTACATACAAAGATATCTACAAAATATTAATGATTGATGCTCTGTTTAAAGGTGCATACACACGCGCTATTGTAATAAAGACTGGTCCATCCGACCCCCCCCCCGCGCAGCGCGGTTGTTCTGCTGACAGTAGTATGTGAGTACAGGCTGTCAGCAGATTGATGAGACTTTTTTGACTGATCCGCCGGGCGTACTACTGTCGGCAGAACGCCGCGGGAGGGTCTGACGTGTGTACGCACCTTAACACTGACTTAACCTCCCTGGTGGTAAGCTATGCTCGGGCTAGCTGCCGCAGAGGATCACATGGCCCCGGGAGGATTTTTTAAAATAAAATTAACTGTAAATGCTTAAGCTAGCACTTGACTAGCTAACTATGTCCCCCAAGTTTTGCCGTTCCCCCCCTGATCGCCGCCGTAATATGTACCCCCCATGGATCCCGCAATGGCGCAGCCTACCAATCAGCTCCAGGCTTCGCTAGGGGGAGGACCGGGACTGTGCATGACGTCGATGATGACCTGTCTGATCGTCGCCATAGCGACGAGTGAAGCTGCGGCTCTCGTGGGATCATTGAGGGGTAAATATTGCCGGGGGCGATCGGGGGGTTTAGTTAGGTGCGGCCGGGCTTTGGGGACATAGTTAGCTAGCGAACTGCTAGCTAAAACATAAAAAAAACACATTTTATAAAAAAAAAAAAAAACCTCCCGCGGACGCAGCCTCTGAAACTGCGTACCGCCAGGGAGGTTAAAGGACACCCGAGGCGAAAATAAACTAATGAAATAAACAATTGTATCTATCTTCCTTCTGTTAAAAATGACTTTTTAAGATATTCCACAGTTTTATTTTATGTTTAAATCTACTTTTTAACTTTTTTTTTTTTTAACTGTTGTATTGTTTTTGCTCAATGACGCATTCATTGCAGTATGCCAGAGCTAAAATCTATGAACTATTGACCCTTTTTATCTCCTTCCTGCTCTCAGAAGCCATTTTCTGCTAAGAAAGGGTTCTATAGTTAGAATTTCTTATCAGTGAGGGTCCCACTGTAGTCACTTCCTTTCTGAGTTAGGACTGAGTTAGCCACTTACATTATTCACAAACACCTGATTACTTAAACTAACAACACAATTGTTGCCTCTTTGGTAGGATATAAAACGTAACTTTTAATAAATAAAGATATAAAATACACCCAGAGCTGGCTGTCTTAATAACAAACTCATAACTTATGAACTAGGGGTCTATAATAAGCAACACTGGAAAGATTACTTCCCCCCCCCCCCCCCCCTTACAGTTCATATCGTCAATAATAAATTACACAAAACCCCCACCAAAATAACCCAACATGTTTCACTTCCTGGCGGAAGCTTTTTCAAGGGAACAAAGTGAAGTGCAAAAGTGCATTGGTGCTAAGGTGCAATATTATTAAAACAAAGAAAATAACATGAGTCAAACAGCGTGTCCACTCATGACAGAAGGCTGCTGTCATGAGCGGACACGCTGTTTGACTCATGTTATTTTCTTTGTTTTAATAATATTGCACCTTAGCACCAATGCACTTTTGCACTTCACTCTGTTCCCTTGAAAAAGCTTCCGCCAGGAAGTGAAACATGTTGGGTTATTTTGGTGGGGGTTTTGTGTAATTTATTATTGACGATATGAACTGTAAGGGGGGGGGGGGGGGAAGTAATCTTTCCAGTGTTGCTTATTATAGACCCCTAGTTCATAAGTTATGAGTTTGTTATTAAGACAGCCAACTCTGGGTGTATTTTATATCTTTATTTATTAAAAGTTATGTTTTATATCCTACCAAAGAGGCAACAATTGAGTTGTTAGCCACTTACATACCTGATATTTAACTCATCGAGGCAGAGAAAGAAAAAAAGGAACGCCGCATAGTTATTTGTGTGCTAGGCACTGTATATACCAATGTCTATCTCATCATGTCACTCGGGTATCCTTTAAACCAAGCTAACAAGTTCATCCTTGTTCTCTTTGCAGACTGCCATAAGCGAAAACTACCAGACTATGTCAGACACCACCTTCAAAGCCTTACGCCGGCAGCTGCCAGTAACCCGTACCAAGATCGACTGGAACAAAATTCTCAGTTACAAGATTGGGAAGGAAATGCAGAATGCTTGATCCATAAGAGCTATTGCTATGTCTAGTGTGCAAAGCTAAGTCAGAAGTGTCTGCTCTTACAAATGCTGTGTAACCCCTTACGTGCCAGAGCAGCCATCAACATATTGCATTGTTGTCTTTCTCCGGCATCATTGGGGTTGAAAAGAACTGAAAATAGGGGTTTATATAATGTGATATTTTGCTAGGGCCTACAAAGTTATCATATTTCTAACCTAGAAGCGCTGCAGAACAATCAATTTTGTTTTATATTCTCCCCTGGAACCTGTAAATGTGACCACTGTATGTGTTGGTTCTGTTTAAATCTGACTGAGGGATGTGTCTTCTTGACGTTTAGAAAACGTACCAGCTTTGGATGCCCTTTTCAGCATCGGATCTGGAACTAGAGACATATAAAGAATGTTTTCCTCTCTTTCAATGGCACTTGTGACATTATTTCATCAGCCTCATGAAGTACTGTGTGGTCATTTCAACCTGTTACACACAGCCCTAAATACCCAAATGTGTTCTTACTAGTTAACTGCATTGTGCATTACAGCTTGTTGCATTATGTACGCAGCATCCGATAAACTCAGAGATATATATAAATATAATATACATTTGCTCCACTGTGCGTTGTGAAGAGCTGTAGTACTCAGTGTTTTAAATATGGAATGGAATTACCTTTATGCCTGGTTAACCATGGATTTCCATTTCATAATCAAACCGTTTTCTTAATCTCTTTGAGATATTTGTGATTCAACCAATGTACCACAGAAATGCACAATTAAAAGATCCTGAGGTCCAGTGACAAAACCGAGCATTGTAAATTGGATATGACATTACATTTTTACATTTATTAGTAGTTGGAGAGTACCTGTCTTTTAGTCTTGCTGTTATTATTTTTACATTTAGACCCAACTCTAGTAAATATAAAGCATGTATTAGCCATTTTCTGTCACACCAGCTATTTTCACCCACTTCCACAAGCTGAAGATCAACAGATGTCATTGAAACAGGAAGTTGTCTTACTTCACACCCATTATTCTAGTCTTTTGCTTGGGGTTTCCTGTCCAATAAAAATACTTTTTCTGTGCTTCCATTTTTCACCTTTTGAGCCCCTAGAAACCTTTTAAAAAGTTTTTGGCAGTCAATAGCAGAAGTCGGTTAGTCCTAGAAGTGCCATGTACCAGACCTTCAAGCAGTGGAGGTGAATGCAGTTTATCTATACACCTCTGGCTGATCCTTGATTGGTGGTTTCATTTCCATAGATTGTTTGGCACAAGTTGTAATATACCAGTATTCAACTCAGTTAAATCTCCTACACCGTTAAATCTTATTTTGTCAACTATTGCAAAACTTGAATCCTGTTTCTTATTTTAAATATAGTATTTTCTCTGCCTTTTATTTTTTCTTGTGATGGACATCTGCATTGTGTTGAAACAGGTATTTTTTTTATACACTTCAGAGTGTGACATGCGGTTATTGGAAATAAGGTTTAGGAAGTAAGCAAAAGATGCAAATGTCTCCATCTCATAGCGCTTTAATGGATTTGTGGCACGTCAAGTTTGTACCACAGTTATATGGACATTGGAGTACCAATTGTATAAATCCTTAATAAAGATTTGCACCAAAGTAGCATGGCTTTTTTCATATTATTTCTTCTTAAATATATCTCCACATTGTTCTGGTTAATTATATTTCAGATTACAGAATTGAAACGAAAAGAAATTAAAAACGAACATTTTTACATAGACCTAACTCAGCATGCAAAGATAAAATTGTCATAGGGTGGGGTAAGCATGGGGGATGTGCCATATGAATACAGGCTCAAACCCACTAGCAGCCTTTTCTAAGCGCTGGTGATTTGAAAAAGATAATGCAATGCTATGGGGGATTTTTATAAAATCACATTGCTCCACTGGGATCACACCCATAGCATTACATTAGTAAGAGTTTATCAAATCACAAAGCGCTCTGAAATGCGCTCCTAGTGGGTTCCAGGCCTATCGAGCAGAAAAAAAGTGTATTTCCTGTAGAGTGCAAGCCTGGTGCCCTGCGCTACACAAATTACATTGTAGACCAGCAAGTGGCAGGCTGGCTCCTGCAGGCTATCCTATGCTGGAGTTCTCCATGCAGGAAAAGCGATCTGTGTCAGAAAAGAGAATGCTTCATGTTCAGGATTATCTACTCAGCGGAATAATGAAAAGGAAAACGTTCATACTACCATAAGTGTAATTTAATGATATTTTCCCTAACCATTCAAGTGTATGGCTTGAAAGGAGAGACTCCAGGCTCCTCCTCCTGGGGAAACCCAATTAGCAAGAAGATTAAAAGCCCCCACCCCTCCCTCTGAGCTTCAGTATTCTTGTGTTTCCGGCCAGTCTGGGACACAGTTAGCAGGCAAGCCAGTAAAGCAGGATAGCGGGCTAGACAGGTTTGGTTTAATGGACTACTCTCCTTTCCTGGCCTGTGATCAGGCGTTGGGAGGGGATTCCTGGCCTGTGTTAGTAAGCTATCTCTGAATTTTCTGGAGAGCTGTGTGTGCATTATGGAGAGACACTCACATTTGCTATGCAGCACGGCGCTTGTTTCCGCTTGGCAAAACAGCTTGATCCGGTGCTGGGAGGTCTGAGGCTAACGAAGGCAGTGTACAGCCGGACATCAGTAAGGCCGGAGCGGTGTGAACGGGCACGCGGGCGCGTAGTGACGTCATATGTAAGCGCAGGAGGCGGAACCACACAGAAGTCCCAGAGCCATATATGGAAGACGCTGTGGATTCTGGTGGGGAAGTACGTAGCTATAAAAAAGTACTTCCGGCGGCACGCCCCGTACAATGGAGGAGTCACATGCGGGAGCGGAGGCGGCAGCAGCCACGGTTGCTCCATCTGGCAGCTCGGCAGCGGTAATGTATATGGCTGCGCTTGATGGGAGGCAATGTTTGATTGCAGTGGTGGGGATATGTGCTAGTATTTTCCTGTTTACTTAGCCAGCATCCTTCTGTCTGTCTTTTATCCTAAAGGCCAAATCGGATAGCAAGGGGGAAAGATCTAGGAGTAAAAGATCCCCTAATTGCCAAACAAAGCTGGAATCTAGCTGGCCAAAGAGCTTATGCATGAAATGCTCGGATAAGATAATGGCTTCAGAATCCATAACATTGGTAAAAGAGTTTATGGAAGCAATGAGGCAGGAAATAAGAGGGGAACTGAGAGCCCTTAAGGAAAATCAGGCACAGGCAGTTCGACAGAATGAAGGTCAGTTACCTGTGGAAACTGCAGAACCTTCTAATATAATTCCTTTAATTCCAACACCTCCAATTAACTTAGAAGAGGAGGAGGAGGAAGAAGAAGAGGGGGAGGAAGAGGAGCAGGAGGCAGAGTCAGTGGAAGATTCAGAGGGGCACTCAGAGGAAGAATCTGAAACTGACAGTATAAAATATAAAACACCAAGGTTTCTGTTTGCTCCAGAGGAGACACAGGAGTTGTTAAAAGCAGTGTATACCACTGAAGATATCAAGGAGGAAACACTGCAGACTTCAAAGCAGGATAAAGTGTATGGGGGACTTATCCAACAACAAAGCAGGTCGTTCCCAGTACATCAATCCTTGAAAGACATAATCACAACACAGTGGAGAGAACCAGAGCGTAGGTTGTTTATACCCAAATCGGCAAAGAGGAAGTTCCCGTTTAAAGAGGAAGAGCAAAATAAATGGGTCAAATGCCCCAAATTGGACGCCTCTTTAGCGAAATATTCTAAGCAGTCTGACTTGTCCTTTGAGGATGCAGGCATGTTAAAAGATCCAATGGATAAAAAAATTGAATTTTTAATAAGGAAAGCATGGGAAGCAGCAGCATTTGGTTTTAAAGCAAATTTATCTGCCACATGTATTTCCAGAAACCTAAAGATTTGGCTTGAAAACTTAATGGAAAAGATAATTAAGGGGGAACCATTACAGTCTTATTCAGCCTCCATTCCGGTTGTTTTAAAGGCTATTGCTTTCCTTGCAGACGCAACGGCAGAATCCATTAGGATTACGGCTAGAACAACTGCGTTACTAAATTCAGCCAGGCGAGCTGTCTGGCTGAAGGCTTGGGAGGGAGACATTACCTCAAAAAACAGGCTATGTGCACTCCCTTTTGAAGGGGGCCTGCTTTTTGGCTCAGAACTAGAAAATGTGTTAAAAAGGTCTGCTGAGAGGGGGAAGCAATTTCCAAATAAGAAAAGAAAGTCTTTTTTTCCAAAAAACTTCCAGCAGAAAAAAGATAAGAAAGAGCAAAGTAAAAGTACGCCCTTTCAGAGAAGGTGGTTTCCCAAGGGAAGAGGAAGAGGGGGTTTTGTCCTTGGGAGATCAGACGACTCCAAATGTTCCAAGTGACTTGGAGGTGGGAGGGAGATTGAAATACTATCTGGCACAGTGGGAGAAATTAAACCCAGACATTTTCGTTCTCAATATTATAAAGGAAGGCTACCGCCTCGAATTTTCGGTTCTGCCGCCAGACAGGTTTTTTCTCAATCCTCTCCCAAAAGATCTAGAAAAAGCAATAGGAATGAGAGCAATGATCTCGTCCCTATTGTCTATGAAGGTGATAAAGGAAGTCCCGTTAAAAGAAAGAAACAGGGGTTTTTACTCCCATATCTTTTTGATAAAAAAGCCGACAGGCAATTTTCGTTTCATTTTAAATCTAAAGAAGTTAAATCCATATTTGAAGTACAAGAGATTCCGAATGGAGAGTATCTATTCGGTTCGGCAAATACTAAACAAGGGGGACTATATTTTATAAATCTAGATTTACAGGATGCTTACCTCCATGTTCCAATCTGGGAGAAGCATCAAAAATATTTGAGGTTCGCAATAAAAGAGGGATCTCAAAAAAAAGCATTTTCAGTTCGTGGCTCTGCCGTTTGGGATAGCTTCGGCACCACGAATATTCACAAAGATAATATCAGAGGTAATGGCACCCTTGCGTCTACAGGGAATTGCAGTAATACCTTACCTAGACGATTTACTGATCCATGCCCGGTCGAGGGAAGTTCTGGAGGAGCACAGAAAAGTGGTGATCCAGACTTTCTCTCGTTTAGGATGGATAATAAACTATCAAAAATCGGTCTTAATACCGAGTCAAGAAATAAGGTTTCTAGGGTTCCAAATAAATTCAACCCAAAGGAAGATTTACCTGCCGCAGGAAAAAATAGACAAATTAAAAGAGGCAGCGACACAAATAACAGAAAAAAGGACGGTGTCAATACGTCAGGTTATGAGACTAGCTGGGTTCATGACGGCAGCCATCCCGGCAGTAACATCGGCTCAACTGCACAGCAGGAAACTGCAAAATTTTCTACTAAGAGTATGGGACAAAAGACAAGAGTCCCTAGACTCGGAGGTCTCAGTCACAGAGGAGGTGGTCAGCTCGTTAGTGGTGGAGGCAGGACAGCAACTTGCGACAGGGCAGATTCTGGTCACAACAAACAATAGTGACCATCACAACAGATGCGAGCAGCACAGGCTGGGGTGCGATATGCAACTCGCAGCATATTCAGGGACTATGGAACAAGGAGCAGCAAACAGAGTCATCCAATGCAAGAGAGATGAGAGCAGTATACATGGCACTGAGGGGGTTCCAAAAGCAGATTCAGGGCAAGGAGGTGCAGATACTGTCAGACAATGTCACCACGGTGTCGTATATAAACAAGCAGGGAGGCACCAGAGTTCAGAATCTGTTGGAAATAAGCATGGAGATGCTGGAATGGGCAGAGTCCCGGGTGACGTCAATAATAGCCACTCATCTAAAGGGCAGTTTAAACACAAAGGCAGACTACCTAAGCCGGAATATGATAGAGCAGACGGAGTGGTCACTAAATCAGGAACTGTTCGAGCAGATACAGGGAAAGTGGTCAGTGGCAGAGATAGATCTCTTCGCAACCCCAAAAAACAACAAACTGAACAAGTTTATGTCTCTGTACAGGAACAGTCAAGCTGTAGGCATAGACGCGTTGTCTCAACCGTGGCCATACCAGACAGTTTATGCTTTTCCCCCAATCCAGTTAATAGCAAGGACAATAAAGAAATGGGAGCAGGAGAGAACGAATCTCATTCTAGTAGCTCCTTGGTGGCCCAAACGAGCATGGTTTACCCAGCTGTGGGTGAGATCAGAGGGTCAATTTTTCAGATTGCCAGTGAGGAAAGACATGTTACTTCAAGGTCCCATGTGCCATCCAAATCCAGAAATGTTCAATTACACAGCATGGTATCTGAAGAGCAGGTTTTAAGATCAAAGGGGCTTTCGGAGAAGGTAGTACAAACATTACTAAAGTGCAGAAAGCCAGTGACACAGAGTATTTATAGTAAGATGTGGAAAGCATACTTAGCCTGGTGTAAGAGGAAAAATAAATTCACGAACTCCACCTCAGACATTTTAGATTTTTTTCAGGAAGGAGTAGACATGGGCTTAGCAGTGAGTACGCTAAGGGTTCAGTGCAGGGCACTGTCGTTTTTTCTAGACAGGCAGTTAGCCAGCGTAAGGCTAGTGAAGGATTTTTTTAAGGCTGTCGAAAGATCGAGACCAATTAAAGTGAAGGTGGCACCTCAATGGGACCTGCCATTTGTTCTACAAGCCATGATGGAGGAACCATATGAGCCCATAGAGGAGAGAAGTATGGAAAGATTGACACTCAAAGCACTATTTCTTACGGCTATAACTACAGCAAAGAGGGTAGGTGATCTACAAGCCCTGTCCATTAAGGAGCCTTTTCTAGGGGTATTTCCAGATAAAATAGTCTTGACCCCAGACCCGAATTTTTTGCCAAAGGTGGTATCGGACTACCATAGGACACAACAGGTAGTGTTGCCTTCTTTCTGCCATAACCCAGCCAACGAAAAGGAAAAGAAATACAGTTGCTTGGATGTCAGAAGGACAATTCTGCAGTATTTAGAAAAAACAAAAGAATTTAGGAAGTCAAGTCATTTGTTTGTTACATATAGAGGCCCAAATAAGGGGGCTCAGGCGTCAGTCGACGCTAGCAAGATGGATAAGGAAGGTCATAACTGACGCATACCTGAGTAAGGGGAGAAAAGCGCCGCCAAGAGTCACGGCGCATTCCTCGAGGTCAATCGCTACTTCATGGGCAGAGAAAGCAGGAGCATCACTGCATCAGATTTGCCATGCAGCAACATGGAAAGCCCCGACAACGTTTATGAAGCATTACAGAATAGACGTGCTGTCGGGACAAGACATGGCTTTTGGGCGTAAGGTGTTACAGGCAGCAGTCCCTCCCTGATGTAAGTGTGAGATTACTTGCTTATCTCTCCTTTCAAGCCATACACTTGAATGGTTAGGGAAAGTTTAGTTTAGACTTACCGGTAATAGTATTTCTAACCATTCTAGTGTATGGCGTACATCATCCCTCCCTATCTTGGGAAAATCTTCCTTCATTCTATACACACATTGGTATGGGATGAGGAGTAGGTCAGCAGCAGAGGCACTCGTGGTATCTTGGTGGCCGGATTCTTGTTGACATACTGAAGCTCAGAGGGAGAGGTGGGGGCTTTTAATCTTCTTGCTAATTGTGTTTCCCCAGGAGGAGGAGCCTGGAGTCTCTCCTTTCAAGCCATACACTAGAATGGTTAGAAATACTATTACCGGTAAGTCTAAACTAAACTTTTCAAATCTTGCACATTATTATGAAGATATCGCCAACTATTTAAGAAATAGGGAAAATGTGTTCTGTTTGCCAGTGGGTAGTGGGTCCATTTTGTTGCTAGCATAATTGAACCTGTAGCAGACAGATGACAGGACTGCTGGCCCCAGAGCCCATGCAGAGCAGACAGGATTCACAAGTAAATGCTTCTGGAAGCAGGATCAGAACCAGCAGGGATCCTGTAGGTATAAAATGAATGGCGCTCGCTGCACAGGCCAGCTGTAATAAACTATTATGTAACAAATGTTTTAGTGTGGAGTGATAAAAGGCCAGTAAACTAGTAGCAGTGATTGCAATAGCATATGTATGCATTTACTGTGAGAACTTTGTGGAATAAATCAGAATCCATCAATTTTGGACAAATAAGTTTGCACTTACAAATAATTTGACTAGGCATTTGCTTGACAGACACAAACAAAAGAATACAATGCAAGGACAGACAAACTTGGATCCAGGACAACTTGGATTTATCACAAAACTTTCACACTGCAGGTCCATACATGCTATTGCAATTACATGACTGTTAGTTCAATAGGCTCTAAGCAACCTGCGCCGAAGGGTTGCCAAAACTTGCCACTTAAAGGGTACCTGAGATCAATCGAAAAGGGAAAAAAAATCTACATTCCTGGGGCTTCCTCCAGCCGCTTCAGGCTAATCGGTCTCTTGCCATCCTCCACCACCTGCTAGTTCCTCCGGTAGCTGCCCTGTTATCTCAGCCAGTCGGGGCAGGCCGGCTGCTTGCGCGCCTGTGACAGGGAACGTTCTGAGAATATAATTTCTTAATAAATCCAGAATAGGGTTTTTCCCAGAGCGTCATTCGGACAACACCCCTGACTTTTCTCCCTCCCTGACTGAGGACAGGAAGCTGAAATAGATAAAAAAAAAATTCATACAAGATAGGCAGCAGTATAACAGGGAGCAAGTACCTCCAGCACTTCAGTTCAGTTTCCTGTCCCGGTCAGGATGCGTGGGAGAGTCTCCTCTGGGTGCTATCCATGTCAAGCGGCAGGGGCTACGTTTGCAGGACTCCTGGCTCTGATCATTCAGTGAACGAAGTGGAGTCCTGCAGCGTAAAGGAGGCTACTCCGGAGATGGCAGCGGCTTTATGCGCACAGGCACGTGCAACAGGAAGTTCCGGTTTCCAAAACCGGAAGTCGTCATGCACCAGCGTCACGCATGACGTAGATACCCGGATATGCACGGAGAAGCGTGCAGAGGCTGTTTGGCGGCAGGGCCCGCGGCGGTGATCAGCTGATCGAGGTTCATGTGTCACTTTTACTTCAGCGGTGAGCATGGAGGATGCTGCGGATCGTTCAGAAACAGCCTTATCAGTCCGCCGACACTGTACACACGCTGTACTGTCTGCTGAAAACCCGCCCAGCGGGAGGTGACGACTGACCCACCGGTGCCTTTAGTACGGTGTGTGTACGAGCCTTAAGAAGACAGACAAGGCTGATAAAAATGTTCCTCAGACCAGTCAGGATAAGCATGTAAAGATTGAGAAGAGATGTGCTATCTGCAATACTCGGTTTTCAACTTCCTCTTCAAAAAAATTATGTCAAGCTTGTACTAAGATAGTTGTTAAAGATGCGTCTCCTGTTTTGCTGAAAGGATTCATGGGCTGGATGCGGGCAGAAATGTCTTCAGCCATTAAAGAAATTAAAGACGCTGCCATAGCATCTACGTCTGCCTCTATCCCTGCAGTTTCTTCTGCAGAGGTATCGATAACTCCTATTACTGAGAATGCAGATAATACAGCTACTATTAATACTATTGATCCTCCTGGGTCTCCAGTATCATTGCTACCCCCCTTGGTTCATAAAGGGAAAAGCAGGAATGAAGATTCATAAGGATCTGATTTATCAGAGAGAGAAATTTCTGAGTTAAAAGATATTTCAGCTGAGGATTTGAATAAGTCAGAGAATCTTCAGAGATTTGCATTCTCTCCTGATCTGATTAGACCTTTTATTAGCTATGCACAATACGATGGGGATAAAAAGTGAGCAGCGATCCTTGACACCTCTAGATGAGATGTATGTAAGTTTGGCGGATCCTCAATCTCATTTTCAATTTCATTCTACTCTAAAAGAGTTGATTAAGAAGGAATGGAGTAATCCTGAGAAAAGGGTTTTTGGCCCAGGTCTTTATCCAAGAGGTATCCTTTTAGTCCTGAAGATCAGGCATTTTGGGGTCCTCCACCTAAACTGGATCCTTCACTGTCTAGGGCAGTGATGGCTAACCTTGGCACTCCAGCTGTGGTGGAACTACAAGTCCCATGAGGCATTGCAATACTCTGATAGCTCTATGCATAACTCGGGGAGGCAGAGGCATGATGGAATTTGTAGTTTTGTCTCAGCTGGAGTGCCAAGCTTGCCAGCACTGGTCTAGGGTGTCAAGGAAGACTGACCTATTATTTGAGGACTTTGGAAATCTCAAAGACCCTATTGACAAAAAATGGATAATAATTTACCCAGAGCGTGGGAGCCATCCTCCCTTATCTTTAAGCCCACTGTGGCTTCTACTGCTGTGGGCAGGTCCCTAAAGTCTTGGTTGTTGGAAGTACAAAATAAGATTGCATCAGGAGTTCCCAGAGATGAAATCTTATATGATTTTACTAATTTATTGAATGCTACTAATTATCTTACTGATGCAGCTGATGATACAGTAAAATTAACAGCAAGAACTACAGCCCTTGTCAATTCGGCAAGGAGGGGAGTATGGGTCAAAACCTGGAACGGAGATAATTCATCTAACTCTAGATTATGTGGGATCCCTTGTGAGAGTGCTCTCTTGTTTGGTTCTAAGTTGGATGAAACTCTAGATAGAACTGCTGATAATAAAAAGAACTTCCCCACCAAGAAAATACCTTCTTAGTTCAAACGAGCCTTTCGTGGACCCCCCCCCCCCCCCCCCCCAAGACAGATTCAGGAAACAAGCAGACCTCAAACAAAAAGAGATGGGCTCCTTACAGGCCACAAAAATCTAAGCCCAACTTTGCACCCTCCAATAGAACAGACAAGCAATGACGCCAGGATCCCGGTGGGAGGGAGACTGGCACATTTTTTCGAAACTTGGCAGCCACAGTTCACAAATCAGTGTTAACCATCTTAGAGGGATACAGAATAGAGTTTGACCACTACCCACCACAAAGATTCTTTGTCACTCCCCTCCCAGCAGATCCAGATCGAATTATGTTTCTTCAAAAGGAAGTTGTTTTGTCTTCTCCAAAATCGATTTGCGACAATAAAACTTAGCCACGGCGGGGGACTGGAGCATTTTTCAGAGACAGAGTGGGGACAGGGCGGCTACAGGGGGCTGGCAGAAGCCCCAGGCCAGGCAAGTGAAACACTTTTTTTTTTTTTTTTTTTTTAATGCTGATACTGTGCAAATAAAGTGTAATGCAGTCTGGTGTTGCACACAGACTGCATTGTGAGGTGCATATACTGCATTTTCTTTTATATAATTTACTTAAAAACAAACATGACTGATCTAATTTGTGGAACTCATTAGTGCACAATGAAGAGTTCTATAATGGCGATCCATAAATTAGATCAGTCGTGCTTGTTTCTCAGTAGATAATATAAGACACCTCACAATAAAACGAAGATTTTGCATACATCAGATTACACCACCAAGGCAAGCTTTGGACAACTTCTGCAGCACTTTACAGAGTCCATAGTCCTGTTACAGACTGTCCTCAGAGGAGTTCACAATCTAATCCCTACCATAGTTATAGTCTAATGCCCTCTCATATTATTATAATAATTATTATGTATTTATAGAGCATGGAAATCTTCTGCAGTACTTCACAGAGTACATAGTCATGTCACTGCTGTCCTCAGAGGAGCTCACAATCTAATCCCTACCATAGTCATAATCAACGTCCTCCCATATTATTATTATGCATTTATATAGCACTGACATCTTTTGCAGCACTTTTAATGTAAGGGGGGCTCGGGTCCACATAATTGTGTAATACTGTATACCGTGGTATTTTTTGAGAACCGTGAATATTCATACCGTTGCAACCCTACTGCCTATTAGTACACTAATCAGTGAATGGGTGCACAGTTCCCATTAACCAATCAAAGTGCCTGCTGTGATTGAGATGCCGTTGGTCACTGACAAAGTGACAGTAAACACACACATTACTTCCTGGGGGCCAAATGGTAAAATTACACCTACGTACATCAGATTAAATGAGAAAACCTAAAACCCCTGCCAAAATAAAGTGTGTGTATATATGTATAATATTTTTTAAAAAAATACATAAATTGTTACCTTAGGGACTCAACTTTTTTTAATACAATAATTGAGAGAAATGGGAGAGCCACTACTTTAAAAATATTGTACTAACCTCTATAAATAGGGGGCCACCCGCAACAAAAATTACAGTATTAAACTAAAGAGCACTTGTGGTGGTCTCACTGTACAAAATAACATTTATTGTAGATGCCATGGCATGAAAACATCAATTGTTTGCACATTACATTAAAACTATGTAGCATAAAATCAGCATCCCTGAAAGTGTGCGCTCACTATCTGTTTATACTACAATAGGGAAAGGTGACAAAAATCAGTGCCTGGTGATTGCCCAGCAGCCACTTATGCAAAGAAAGGCTCCTCTGTCACATCTCATCCCTTCCTTCCATCAATCAATCGCCCACACTGTGCAGCCTGTCTTGCTCTGCACTAACACTATCCTGGAGGCCGCAGTCTTAAAGGAATACTATCGATTAAAACATTTATTTTTTTTAATGCTGTATGTTCGGGCACACATTACCACAAGTACTAGGAGCAATTTCCTTCCTCACATAGCTCTGCCTCTCTGCTGTAAAATCCTCAGTCATTTTAAGTGTCGGGCTCTTATGCTGGGTACACACTATGAGATTTTCTGTCAGATTTATTGACCGATCGATTATTTCCACCATTTTTGATTTCCAACATCTGATTCCCAATCGATTTCCGATAAAAGTGAATGGAAAACACTTGGAAATTGATCGGAAAACAATCAGAAATCAGATTGGACATGTTGGAAATAATCGATGTGCATAGTGTGTACCTAGCATCAGAGGGCTAGACCATGTTCCTGCATGGAGGGGGGGGGGTTGTTGTCAACTCCTAGGTGTACAGTTTAATAATCACCTTGCTGAAAGAATCTTATTCAGATGGTGTTCAGGGGTTAAAGATCCCAGCAATGTGTGTTCATTGTCTTTTGACTGACTTCTCTGACTGAGAAAGATCCTGATAATGCCTTTCTAAACAGCATCTCTCCCTCTCAGCAGCCTACAAAGTAGATGCAGCCTGGAGTGAAAAGTCACTAGCAAGCCAGCCAGTCAGTCAGGAATAGTGTCTACACATCTCCCTTCTAGTTATATTACAGCGATATTACAGCACATCTAGCTACTTGTAACCGCCTCAGATCAGCCTCCTCATCCTCCTGTCTCCTGCATGCTGTAACCCAGTGAAGAAAATTTGTGAACTGTGTAAGGAATGAAGGATGATTTTTAAGCAGGGAGAGAGAACTGCGTGAATAAATAAAGTGCCCCTAGCACTAGGGGTAATGTGTACCCAAATATAGAGTATTAATAAAAAAAAGTGTTCCTTTAAGCTGACATGTAAAGTATCCGGCTCCTTTAAATGTGTTGATGAGAGGTGCTTACAAAGCACAATTTTGCTGGCTCGACATAAAGTTCCAGAAAGGTGGCAGAAGATACTTGCAAAGTTATTCTTGCGCGCCTGCTTACTTTGAATAGCTTCAGACTGCAGCGCTCTGTGTATGTGGATGGGGTGTCTCTTAGCAGAGTCAGCTTTTTCTGCCAATGTGTCAGCAAAACACTAGGATCTCAAACAAATCCCTATTAACCCTTCTCAGGTGGTACTATAGTACCTAAAATAGAACTTTTAATGTGTTCAATTAAAATATACAATTGGGCTATTTACCACCACAAAACTCATCTGAGGTATAGAAAAATGTCACTAGAGTGCTGTAATATATTCAGACACCCATTCAATCACTGCAGAGGCCTGAATTTCTTGTTGAGCAGAATTAGCACAATAGTTATAATTATACACTCTAGTGCAATCCAATCACTGCAGAGGCCTGAATTTCTTGTTGAGCAGAATTAGCACAATAGTTATAATTATACACTCAAGTGCAATCCAATAGTAAAGACCCTGCTATTTATCAGCGTTCAGCAATTCTCAGGTTAGAGCATTAACACTGAGAGTGGATCGGATGCAGCATTACTGAGCACCCTTCCCCCACTGAGGCATATAAGCCCAGTGTATAAGCTGTCCCTCACATATACCTATAAATCTACACCACAAGTACATCAAAACTCAACATGTTTTAC